>NC_052572.1:26331232-26503732 GCF_016699485.2 Gallus gallus | reverse complement strand
CAGACGTCAGCCTTTTTGTAGACAGGCACCCACATCTGTTTTTCAGCACCCGAGGCAATGGTTCCTAAGCTTTCTGGACCAGTGGAGCTCCACCAGTCTCCCAGCATTTCTCGTGAGGTACCTGACATCAATATCAAAGCTCAGATTGAAGGGGTATTAGAACATTTCCAATCACCATTGGGTTGGCTGGTTACACAAGCCATCTCAGAACTGACCTAAATAACACAGGCAGCTCTTCTAGTGACAGTCAAGTTGGCCATGGTTTTCAAAGTTATGAAGCTTGGGCTACCTACGTTAATCTCTGAATGTGCAAAGGAGGATGTAAGCAGAGCCACCTAGATTTTAAAAATAACCTGGAACAACAGAGGTCTCTCCTCTAGCAAATGGGACCTACCGCTGTATCCCAGCCTGCACTGCTTTCTTGGACTCACTTTCACTGCAGCCAGTGGGAGACACCGAAGTCAACCAAGAGACATGTAGGTGCAAAGCAGATAAGGAGAGCAAGATACTTGATTTGGGACTTGTAGCTATAAAAAGGCAGCAAGAAAGAAATGAGCAATTCTGTTCCAGTGTTTTAATCACACGGCAATAAAATGTAAAAATTCCAAGTTCAAAGAAACAAAACCCATGTTCTTTTTGATTTAAATGTATGAGTTTCATCTGTTTGAGGCTCATGGCTGATCCTCCCACTGTAGTTACACAGCCCTTATCTGTGTAAATAACAGCGCCAGAATTGGGTCTATGATGGTTTTTAAAGACCATTCCTTGATTTAATTACCTTTTACTCTTGGGAAACCTGAATACTTTTGAGCCATATGAATCTGAAAAAAAATATCAGCTAATATCACATAGTAAAAGAAGTGAGAAGGGATACGAACCAAAACCACAAAACCTTACATCTTCTGACACTGGAAATTGCATTAACTTTTAACATGAGTGATCCCCGTAATTCAGTGGACTGAAAAGAATAATACACTTTCAATGATGTGAGAAAGCGGAAGGATATTCAAGCTTGAAAAGTAAATATTTTCCCGAGTTTACATTTAAAAAACTATTAAACTCTCAGTAAGAAGCAATTTTAAAAGATTTAAGGTTGAGAGGTACAATCCATTTTTTAAAGCTCTTTCACCTTTTTCAAGGAAAAGAAAAATAAGTATGCCTGTCCCACGTGCTCCTAAGGACTATATACTTCTTCCTAGTGTGCAGACCTAAACCTACACCTGCAAGCACAACCATACTCACCCTCAGAGGAAGAAGGGCAACTATGCTTCTGCTGCTGGCCTGACGGAGTGGAGCACAACTGAAGCAGGCCAGGGTTTTGATTTGAGGCTGGAATAGAACTTTTCAGTTTTTCATGATGTCTTCCTTTCCACAGCAAAATAATTTTCCTTTTGTAAGTACCACTGAAAATGAATGTTCAAGAAGTGATTGCCATCCCAGGCCCTGAAGATCCTATATGAAGTGTCTTTAGCAACCAGCAGGCCTAAGAGACCAGTGGCAATGATAATCAGAAGCAAGACCCGCTAGCTGTGTGAAGGGTGGATGGAAAGAGAAAACAGGTGGGGCACTTCCCCAGATTACCACCTCAAGGCACCCATCCCCATGCAGCTACCAGACTTGGTGGGGTTACTGGCAGTGTTCTGAAGGAATGCTGGCTTAGTGTCCTGGAAATACTGTGCATGGGACTCTGCTGGAAGATACAGCCCAGTCTGCACTCAAGTTGGTGGTAATCGTCACTCCACAGCTCATACTGACACTGCAGGGCTGACTCTACCACCTGCTGTCAGCAAACAGCCTGCAAGGTACATCAAATGCAAGAACACAGGGCAGCTGCATAACAAAGCACTGGGTCAAAGAACAAAACAAAACACAAAATTGGTTACTCCTGCAAAACCAGGCACTTAGAACCAGAGAAACAGCAGAATGAACACCGGCTCTGCTATGGAGGAAGACACACAGAAGAGACAGAGACACCCACTATTTTCCTATTGTGAAGGAAGCATTAGAGGGGAGCAGGAGTGCCAGGGTCTGTCCTGACTGTGCTGTACATCATCTCCAGATGGGCCAGATGCAATCCCAATGCAAGCACACACAAAAATACCAAGCTCAGTTCTCCTAAACAAACTGTGCTCTGCTACCTCTCATCTTTGCAGTGCCTAACCCTGCAAGCACCCAGCTCTTTTAGCACAGTTAGGTGACAAAAGGCCAAAACAAAGATTTGTCCCCACTGAGCTTCCCATGTGTCATGAATGCACTGTTTGAAAAAACAAAGGACTATTTTACTCCAGAATGAAGGAATCGGTGTTAATGGAAGAAAGTTTTTAGCTGAGATAAACATGTCAGCTCTGTTTTTAAAGTTTCTTCTGAACAGAAAGAATCATGTTTTTAAAGCTGCAGAAACTCATGTTGAACACAGTGAACGCTCAATGAATCCCCAGTATTTCCTAGCTATTCTGTGCTACTCTGTCTCTGCATGAATGCTGGGATTAGATATCTCTTAGTGAATGACAATTCTTACCAATACCTTCACACACACCAAAGGTGTGCTGCAGTGACTGTCCTCCTCCCATCCTTTGGCTCTCCTCTCAGACCTCAGGAGTAGGCAGTGCTTCCCAAAGGGTCAAATTCTGGAACCTCACCCGGACACCAGCAGTCTCTATTTGCTACAGCTCATTATCACTCCCTAGCATGGATGCAGTCTTCTTAAAAGAAGCATTATGCAGAGCACAGAGTAAGATAAGCTGTTAGTCTAGCAGTGAGACTGATGCAAAAACAGTAACGAGGCACTAATGAAAACTTAGTTATGGATCTGCCTTCAAATGAGAGTTACTCCACGTTACACATCTCAGCTGAAATATCTTTGCAGTTTTCATTTTGATCAATTCATTGTGGACTATTCTGTGTTGACTGTAATGCAGACAAATTAAAAATAAAAAGGGATTGGTGCTCCCTCTTTGCTTTGCATGTCTTTAATACAAGGGCAAATAGTCCAGTTCCAGCAATGCATGCCAATGGAAATTATCCTGCTGTAAGAAGTGTCAAGAACAAGCAGAGCTGCCTTTTGATTAAAAACAATAACAACAACAACAACAAAAAAACACAAAAAAACCAAACCACGCCCAAGGAAATGGAATCAAAACCAAGTCCAGCCTGTGCCTCTTAGCACAGATATACTATTTCATGGTAAAGCCTCTTTCCCCTTCTCAAATGCCTACCCTTCTCACTAACATTTAAAGTAATTAGGATTATCTTGGATGCCCACAGTAGGGCACATTCATTGTGCATTTTCAAATAGCATTAATTCTTGGCATTAGAAGCTCAGGATAAGAGGTAGAGATCTGAATGGAGATCTTTATTCAGCATGCTTTACTATGGATTATCTCATTCTTTTCCAGTTCATGCTTGTACTTTTAGCAACTAAAAAGGTGGGGCTATAACTTGATGTAATTAGAAACCAGAAGCTGAAGAAAATATCCTCTTGTTGAACTCCCTCACCCCTGCCTTTAAATTCTCTTACAATAACAAGAGAAAAATGAGACTTCCCACTTCTCACCCACCTCCAGCTGGTCAGGAAGGATGCAAGGAAGACATTCTGGAAGCACAGGTTTTGGGTTTTCACTTGAGGCTCCAAATCCTACCTCACAATTATATCAACCAATTACAAAGCAATTGCCATTAGAGCCTGCAGACAGAATATACATCAAAACAGTACTGACTGACCAACACTTTTTACTTCTACCAGTTTTACATTACATGGCTAACTTGACTGGACTAAGCCAGCGCCTGAGGCTAGGAAAGGCAGACTGCAGAGGAACCATCACAAAACACTCAGGAAGACCAGGTGTATGAAGATGAGTATCCTTGCTTTGAACTCATCTGAAGAGAATGTGCAAAACCCAGGTGGAAAAAGCTTGCTAGTGCCAAGCCCAGGTTGGCAGAATTTAGTGGTTACACACCTCCTGTGCAAGGTATTCACCAGAATTGCTCACTCTACCAGAGCCATGTCCCAGCAGGGTATGAATCAGTACAATCCCACGCAAAGCATCTAATCCTATATTCAACTCCAAAATTCCGATTGCTAGTTCCCTCCTTAAAGACATACAGTTTTAATGGTTTAATGTAGGGAATTGGTGCTTTGGAATACATGAAGGAAACCACATTCCAAGAACTGGCTATCTCAACATAAAGTAAACCTCTTCCACTCTAGATAATGGCTAAAACGTGCACTTATATAGAAGGCTGATTGGGTCATCTGTAAGTATAAACATTCTGTATGACTACACAACAGAACAACTATTTTCCCATAACAAAGGAGCAAAGATGAGGTCACAGACTGAGGTATTTCCAAACTAGTACTAATCCTCCAAAGAAAAGCCACTGTGACCAAAAAAAAACAAAAACAAAAACAAAAAAAAAAAACCAAAACAACAACAACAACAAAAAAAAAAAAACCTCATCTTTTTTCTCCATCCCTGCCATTCCTCACTTACTTAAAACCCTGTGTTGTCCTGTGCATCTATTTGTGCACTCACACTGGGAATTACACTAGAGAAATTATTCTACTGCAGAATACCCAGCTCCCTACATTTTGTATAGATACATATGCCTCTCCAGGCTGCAAGTCTATGCTATGACCATCTGCAGATCTGCTCTCAGAGATCCCAGCTTCCCTTAGACATTCATGGTCCCTAAGCATCACAGAACATGCTCTGCTGCTGGGCAAACTGAATGGTTTGCAAGGCTGTTCTCTAAAATGGACAATGCTTTGAGAGGAATTTATCTTGAAAAAAAAATACCAAATCATTTCAAGATTCAAGATTGGAGAATAGCCACACAAACATATGAGAAGGTATTAGTCTCTCAGAAAGGTGTAAAAAAACGTGGCTATGAGGGATGAAGGGATTTGGAGAACAGCATGGAACCTCACAGAAAAGCCATTTGCTTCGTCACTTTAACAAGGCTGTGACAAAGCTGGGACCTTTCATCTTTTTGTTCCTAGAGGTCACATACAATTCTACACACAACTGCGAAGAGCGATTCTCCAACAAAAAGATGCTGTTGATGTGTTACATTCAAAGGGCCAGCACAAGACAGAACAAGAGGGGAAAAAAGGGCTCTGAATCCACTTTCTTGACTGTTTTTTTCTCATTCCTGAAAGAACTAAGAATTGTATTCTAAAAATAAAACTGAAACATGCACCTATCAATCACTTTTATGAGAAACATACAGTTATTTTGCCAGAGGAAGGTACACATGCCCAAATATCCAATCTAGTGGTACTTCATTCCACCAGGACTAGCTTTGCACTGATCTGCCTTGCTGCAGTTAGGTGGTCAGCAACATCCTGGCCTCTACCACTCCAGGGCACAGCAGCCAGGCAGGGAACACAGAGCCCCCACCGCCCTTTTGCACAGCCACCTGCAAAGTCAGGTCGATGAAACCAACCACATTTCCTGAGAAGCCAGTCATGGGTGGGTTTTTTTTTGTGAATATTGAAGCAATCCACTTTGCAGATCTGGGTCAGTGCATGCTGGAGGAAATAGACAGTGACTTTCCCTTCTCACTCGTCCCTGCGTATCATGACAGCATATTTTGCCTTTGTTTTGCTTTGTGTACCTCTTTAAAGATTGTCTAAACAAGAAATTCACTGTTAATAACCATCTGTAGAAGTGTAAGGTGTCCTACCTAGAAAACACATTGCAATTTAGAGTAGTGTGGCAGGAAAATGTTTGTCTGAAGAGCAATGGTAATTTTAAGGGAAAAGTGCATTCCAGACTCGAGTTGTGTTATCAAGCAGCAGAATACATGGCAAGACAGAAGACAAGGCACAAGTTTCCTCCTTATGTAGCTATACTTAAGGAAGAAAACAGAAGCTTTAATAACCACTTATAGTTTCTTGGTGTCCTGTGCAGAAATCCAAATATAACACTGTTCTGTCTGTCTCCCAGCTCCTGGGTCAGAAAAGCTGTTAATCTTTACTGGCGTACCAGAAAAAAACAAACAAGAAGTCTATCACAGTTTGTGCAACATCAAGACTAGCCAAATAAATGTAAACTTTAATTCCGGTCACAGTTCTTTACACTTTTACTGATGCTGATGTCACTTTCAACCAATAAAACAAGGACAAACTCCATGCCAGCTGTCATCAGTCACGACACTCAAAGAGTAACCAAACAGCTAATAATGATGGCTTCAGCTCTTTCAGCCTTAATGACGTTCTTTACTCTAGAAAATACCAGCTCAGTTATGGCTTAATTATCTTTTTTGAATATGACTTGCAAGCTTTTGGAAATCAAGAGGTTACTAAATAATCAAAGAAAATGCTAAGTCCAATGAAAGTGATCTGCTATGGTAGACTCAATGGATTTTTCACTTGCCAAGAATAGATTTATTTTTAATGCTCTTATAATGTAATCTCCTCTGCTGGGAAGGGACAAAGAAGGACCTGCAACTTACACCATGCCAGCAAAAGCTGCAGGAGGTTTGCCACAGATTTCAGCATGACCAAGACTACACTCACATACAGCTGCACTCAAAACTGAGTAAAAGGGAAAAATGAAGGAGCCCTTACACGTACAGGTTAGAATTCAAGTGAATCTACAGTTTTAAAAGCCAAGGAGGCATTAAAGTGAATTAATATTACCATGGCATTACTATTTTTCAATGTTAACTTTAATATAAAAGCTAGTCAAGCAGATTTGCTGTCAAATGGTTCAACAAGTATTGGTTAAATTTGCAGCCAAAGAGGAGTATATGCATAAACAGAGTAAAAATGTTGCTACTTATTTGAAAGTGAGATTTATACACTCCGAAGTTTAGGAACCTTGTCACAATAAGTCACTCTACTTGAGAAAATAGGGACAAAAACTGAACACAAAGCATTCTTAAGGTAGTCAAATGAGTTAAATGAAGTTTCACACAACATTAGGCTTATGACAGACCCACTGCGTTATATTTATATTTATTTCCACCAACACAACAGCAGCATTAAATGCACACTGTGAAATGCCGGCGTGCAACAGAACCCTGGGCTGCTGAGGTGAGGGGCCTGCCCCAGCTGGCCATGCCAGCACTGCTGGAAGGCCTGCTCCGAGCCGTGCCACTGTGGGGACAAAACAGCTGAATGCAGCAAAATCTATCTGATGAAGACAGCTGTATCTTCCCAGCATGGCTGGTCCTCATCCAGAGCTCTCCTAAAGCAGCAGCCCAGGGCTCCAGGCCTGTCTACCTTCACAGGAGCTGACTGGGGTCCCTCAGGCCTCCTGGGGAAAGGAAGCCCTGCAGGGAGGCTGTGCAGAGGAACTCCCCCGCATGCTCTCCCCGAGGTCTTTCAGATTGGCTAGCTGGGCTGCAAGGATGCGGTGACAGAAGGACCTGCTCCAGGCTGCAGGGAAGGATGGGCTTTCAAGGTACCCAAAAATGCAGGTAAACGCAGATCAGCAGGTCCAGGTGCCTCCTGATCTAAGCTGGACAGTTCAGAGCAAGAAAGGTCAGAGCACAGCTGAGGAGGGATGAACTACTCCCAGACCAAGGGCCAACACACATTCCTCCTTCCTCACCTCTTTTTACAAGGGTTCAGTCTGTCACGTTAGTTCGGCTACCTCCTGCAGAAGCATCCACATAAAAGAACAGCAGACCCCTCTCAACAAGCCAGGGCTGCTTCCCTCATTTGCACAAATCTGCTTGCAGCATGTCTTGGGAAGTACTAGTGATACAATCCAACCAAATTAAAATCACTAGGCACACCTGCAACTCAGCAAAGAGCTGGGGCAAGGTGTGTATGACTGACTTGGTAGACACATTTTAATAAGCTACAACTTTCTATTTATCTAAGAGAGGGGAGAAAAAAAATGACGATAGTAAAGTCTTGATTTGTACTACTTAGGAGGTTTAAAATGATATTTAAGGGCATACAAATAGCCCAAATCTGGCTCAGACTGCAACCTATCAAAATGCGTTTTATATAGCCAAAAGCCAATACAAAAACCTGCTAAAGAACTGTGTGTAAACAGTTGTTTCAGAGTGGGAAAAGAAAATATTCTTTGCAGTGTCTGCAAGTGCTCTAAGACAGAACTTGAAAGGGAAAATGATTTATAAAGGAACAGGAGAGAGAGTTCATTGATTTTTCTTTTTCTTTCATGTCCAGAAAAGAAACAAAACTGGTGACAAAGTGGGCTAAAAGCACTCTTTTACCTCAGCAGCCTACTACATGATTAGTGGTATGCTTGGGATAAATAAACATGCTACCCACAGCATTTGGGATGCAAACTTACGAAGCTTAACTGATTTAACAGGCACTGTGGGACAAATACCAAGCACAGGGCATTGCAAAATACATTGTGAAATAATATAAATATTGTAAAGAATTACAGAAAAGCAGGAAATAAATTTGAAGATGTTAAACTAAATGAAATCACAATTTTTAGTTTTACTTCTAAATGTTAAATAGGTTTCTGCTCTTCCTGCACTACATTTCAAATTTAATCCTGGCAAAATGAAGTGCTCAATCATCAATTTACTACCAAAAGTGCTTCCTGCTTTACCACGAGGTTGGAATAGGTGATCTCTAGAAGTCTCTTCCAACCCCTACGATACTGTGATTCTGTAATCTCCACATCTGTTCAGAATTTTAAGATAAAACCTGTGGACAAGAACAAATGCCCTCCTCTGCCCCAGCTAGCCCCTTTCACACATTTGTGAAGCAAGCTGCACTTCTGCAGGTGACAAGATGTGCAGACTCTCTTGGTGCAGTGTGGGCTGTACTGCAGAGAGATACGAGGGAGCGCCTGGCATGTGCTTGGTGCAGCAGCAGCATGCTTAGGAAGCAAGAGCTGCACCAAGGCAGTGCAGCATCACCACCATGCAGCATCACTGTGCAGCAGTATCAAAGCACTGCATCACCGTCATGCAGCCATGCAGCCACTGGCAGACATCAGCAGGCAACGAGATTGCCTCAAGCCAACCTGACAAAAGTAGCGAGGACATTTCATGTCACCTTACCATACCAAGCGTGTTACGAGGGCAGTGGAAATGCTGACACCCACCTAATTGCAGTGGGAGTGCCCCTCCGGTCCCATCCGATGGTGCATCCTGAGAAGCAAAATGTGTTTGTGCTGCGATCTGATTTACAGGTGTGAACACAACCAGGAAAAGCAAACACTTTTATAGCACGCAAAACGAGTTCACTGCTTTTGCCACACAGTTTTAAAAGTCTGGTAGTTCTCATTTTTCATATGAAAAGCCACTTTGTCTAAATAATCCTTTTTGTGTTATGGCAGACTAACAAAATGTCACTTAAAAGGAAAAAGCAGCTGTAACATTTGCATGTCTGATTTACTGCAACAGGTCTGGAAGAAAAGAACGTAATTTATTACAACCTATTTAGCTCTGCAACAATTGCCCTTCAAAAACTGAAGGAGAGTAATGTAATTGAGCGTACATGCCTTCTTTGCTGCAGAAACCTCATACAGCCTCGGGCAAGAGCTAATACAGATGTAGTACAAGGCATTAAAAGAGTGCTGGATGCTGTAGCTAGCAATTATCCTGGTATTTAACCAAATCTATCGCTCATCAGGAAAGCGTTTAGTGCAGCAGTCGGAGCGAGACAGGCTGACACGGAGCACAGCTACTTAACTGTCCCCTCCAGCGATTACACTTTCTCAACCCGAGAGCCATGTCAAATTAAACAACTAGACATTGACTTTTCACTTCTATAAACGTTAAGCTATGATTGACAACTCCTGGATGCTACAAGGCAGTCATTATAATCAGCCAACGTACTGCTGGCTTATTTGTGATGTTTCGCCCCCTAGCCCCCCTACTCCCAGCAATTTCCTCCTGGAGTATTTTTACAGCGCGCTACAGGCATGTTTGCTTTGCTTCCTGCAGGGCCATTGTTAGAAACGCCACCCCCATCAGGAGACCTTAGTACGTGCACGGGAAAGCAACATAAAATTAAGTGACTTAACCCGGCACGCAGGATACTCTTTTCTTGGTCCAAGCCAGCATTTCTCCATTTAACTCAAATTTGGGGATGTCTGGACAGCAACGACCAACACAATCACTGCATAAAATACCACGAGCCCACCCGTTTTATGTGGCACCTTTCGAGAGTATTTTTCCAAATACTGGAAAGTGTCTTTAAATCTACCTACAAACTACTCCAGGTGAGAAATGAGGCAACCCACAGAAGTGGCAAATAAAATGACAGTCTGTACAAGAGTGTCCTGAATATGTATTACTGAGGGCCTCCACTACCCCGAGGCTATTACAGCTTCACTATGTCAAGCCACCACTTACCACAAATATCTGAAGTCTGCGGCTTAGCAAAGTTACTAGAAACTGAACGGGCACATAAAGCAGTCAAGGTTGTGAAGAAATACGTTTCTTTGATTTTGTATGCTACATTCTGGTGCTTGAAAACAGTACATTACAAGTGACAGCTTTACTCTACACCCCTCTATTTCAAACCACAAGAGTAACATAAAAGATGCCCAAACTTTCCCCTCTCAAAATAAAAGGAGAAAGTAAAAACAGTCGTAAATAATGCTCAACACCTCTAAACTTTCATTTCCACATCGTCTCTAAGAAACTTGCCGGGATCCTTTAAAGCCTCTGGCGCAGAAGCAGGTGAGATTAACACTGTATCACGAAACTAATTCTGAATATGAACAAGCTTCCAATGCTGCTTGTATGCCTGGAAGCCTACGGACCTACATGATTGGTGTATCCGAAGCTTTAGCCTCATGCTGTCTGCAGCAGGCCGAATGATAAACTTTATAGTTAAAAAAAAAAAAAAAAAAAAAAAAGCCTAACAAATCAACTGAGCAGAATTAGCAACGATAAACACATTTGTGGAAAATGTTCCCAGCTAGAAAGTACGATTTCACTGCAGAATGAGCACTCAATGGAAAAACAACTACAGAAGCTGAAAACAACTGAGGAGGACAGATGAAATACAGTCATCTTTTCTTTTTGATAGCGCCAACTGCAGTCCTACTCCTTTTTCCACTTCTGTACTATATTTAATACTCAACATAGATCCCAGATCTCTAAAATTAAACGTAACGGTATTTCAAACACACCACCTCTCCCTCTGGCCAAACTGCAACGCAGTAAAGCCAGAAGACTTCTGCCACAAGTCCAGAACGCGACACCTATGCTTCAAACGCAGAGGACAGACAGCCACAGCACACTAAAGACAGGGAAATTTAACTTAACTTCCAGATTTTGCAGTACAACAGTGAAATAACAATGTCACAGGGTGCACTCAAAAACTCCTTATCTCCCACCTTTCATTTCATTTCTTTTTAATCAGGTAACTGCCACCAAAGTACCTAACTCCCACTGAAGAAGGCTGCTGTCCTTGCCTGTAGGATAATCAACACTGTGTGCTTTCTAGTCCATGCGGCTGTTACTGTCTAACTCCACACGTCTCAGATGTCAAAAACAGCAGATTTGTCTCCAAAGACTCAGCAATTTACTCATATACAAAATGTCCCGTTTACTTTTTGCACCAACATCTTTCTCACGTAGCTGGACAAAACCACCTACTATCTTATTTCATTCTTTACCTTTTTCCCTTTCTTAGCAACCTTGTGCCAACACTTCAGATGAAGGGACTGGAATTAGTGGGAAGAACTACCATTTCAGCACACAGCCAAACATACTTCTGCTTTTCTCTATTTCCAAGTTTCTGGGTAAGTTCCCCCAAACTTCTTCCCAAGGTAGTGGGAGGAAATCACCAGCACAGCCCAGCAGCTCCATGCTGATGGTCCCCATCCAGCCACACAATCTCAGGAGCCACCTCCCTTGGCTGTCCCCGAGAGCACTACCTCATAGGAGCCCCATGCCTTTAAAATAACATAAATAATTAAAAAATATCAGAAAACTTCTCACTCTGAATACTCAACCAGCAACAATCCAACGATGTTGTTCCAAGAATGGTATTTTCAACAGTGTTTTTTGAAAAAAAAAAAAAAAAAGCCTGCTTTTATTCACTGAGTATTTTTACTCACTGAAAAGCTAAGCTGCAACACTTCTAAAAAATACTGAAGTACTTTTAAGAAATAGTATTAAAAAAAACAGACAGGGTCCTGTTGGAGTAATCTCTTAGTACATCTGCAGTGTTTGTACAGAGGACGTGTGCATAGCATGTGTGTATCCATATATTCATGTGTATATATATCTGTATCCATATATGCACCCACACACAGGTACAGGTATGTGTAGATTATATATATTATATATATAAAGCTAACTTTCAGTCCTCGGAAAACAAAAGCTATCCCCATATAACAGCCAAATTCCTACATAACTCAATTTCGACATCTCATCTGGTGTGAACTGCACTCATTCCTAGTGTAAACCCCAGCGTGCTCTGCAATGATATACTGTAATGTCACATCGCAATCTGGATTTACTATAAAGGGCTGCTGACGAGTTTCAGAGCAGTAAACATTGCTGCGAGGTGTATTTCACACTGAGCTGGTTTTTATGAAGAACACTTCACCGCCCAGCCACGGCACCCAGATGATGAATGGTGAAAGATGCATGACAAGCTTCATCATTGTTTGTAAATCTTAACTGTTCCTGCTCACTAACTCTGCAGGCAATTTTCAAAGACAGCGGCCGACAGAAGGACAGCACAGCTTTCCTGAAGGTTATTCAACTTGTACTTGGCCTAAGCTATGCCTGCGAGGAGCACTGGAAATAAACCCATTGGTAACACCCAGGCTTAGAATTAGAAGCGTTGGGTGGGCAGGCCAATGGCTGCCAAATTAAGAAGGTCCATCAAGTAGCCAGCCCCACTCGTTTAGGGCTGCACACATCCTGTGCAGACATCCCCTACACGGGACACGCAAACGTGCATTGGTGGCCATGCAGATGGAGCAAGGGGCAACCATGCCCACATCCCTTGTTCCTCCTGGTCCCCTCAGCCAGAGCCTCACCTCAGCCAGATAGCACTGCACATGGCCAGGAGACTACCAGGTGCCAGGAGACCATCAGCACACAGCGGCCATGGGGAAGCCCTCATCTTTCTCCCTAAAATCACTTCTGCACAGGACGAGTGCTATGGGCTGCAACAACCTCTTGCCAAGAGCCACAGTCTGGCTCATTGCCTCCCTCCATCCAGGCTGCTTTCAGGGACTTAGTAACTCTGATTTGCCTTTTTTTTTTTTTCCTTATTAAGAAATCAGTAGCAAAAATGTTTTTTGCTAAAGTTTCTCACAGTCTACAGAAAGGCTGCCAACAGAAGCCCCTTATACAAGCCAAAGAGTCTGCAGAATCTTATGTCATTGCTCTGATAAGCTGGCATGAAAGGCAAGATACTCTCTGCAAACCCTTGTGCACAGAATACACCACAGAATGTGGCCAAGTTCTCTCTTTTCTTATCCAGGGCTAAGATGATGCAGCTGCGTATGACAGCAAAGCAAAGAGCGGAGCAGTAACAGCTGTTTCACTGTAACAGCTACAAACCATGCCTTGGTAAGCACAGTGCTGTCACTGCCATTGCAGAACATCTTCACTTGTTTTGCCACTCCGTGGTGAAGTTTGTTTTACTATTAAAGATTTCCATGAATTTCTGTTCTTAGGGAACAAGTTCCATAATAAAACCAGAGCACCAAGCCCAAACCCCGTGGTACAGGTTTTTAGGACAGGATCCAGCATCCTTTGAGTGTGAAAAAAACAAACCACAGCCCCTGCAGCCACTTCCATAGTAGCATCTTCCCCACAGCGAGCAGCAGGGCTCATGAATCAAACCTGTAATTCTGCAACTGCACAACGACAAGTTGCTTTGCTGCATGATTGTTTTCTTTCTGTGTGATTTTGAGTGAGCAGAGCAGAAAGGTGTTTCAAGAAGAAATTACTAAAATGACCCTTTGAATCAAGAGTAAACTGAAGCAGAGTACAATGTAAGCAGATGCTTAAGTTCATTCCTTTCCACCGTTTTCCCTCTCTGTCAGTCGGACTTTACATACTTATTTCAATGTTGGTCAAATCTTCACCAATTCAATCTCATGACACAGTTTACAAAAAAGCTTAAACACATAGGAAAAAAAAAATGGATTGCTGGAGTTATATGCCTCACATTCTCAAATGTATTTTGAATGCTGCCGCACAGCTAATGAAACAACGAGGCATGAGTACAAATGTCACAAATCTGGGTTAGCAACTTGCTTGATTTAAAAAAAATATTTCCAATTCCAAGCTAAGTCCCAAATTCAGCTTCTTACTGAGAAAGAAAATGTCATGTTAAAACGTCATCACCCTAAAAATATCTGCAAAATGTTACAGCCTACCCCAAATCTGTTTTGATCTAATCAAAGAATAATAGCGTGTTGTCCAACTTTCACACAACTCTGCTCTTGCACCATACTGACACCAAATTCATTCCACAGACTATCCCTGCAACCCACGTTGTGTGAAAGCAGGCAGAAGTGTATAGACGTATAGCAGACTTACTTAGCAGAGATGTACATATACACCTATTTAATTATGTATCTATTTGTGTGTATTTCTGCACACATACACAGGTGGCCCCCAACATACTGTACCCTGCCCCTCTAAGAAAGCCACAGAACACTGGTGTGTTACAAGAGTCTGACACAAAAATGAGACTGCTGCAGGCAAGAAGAGCAGATAAGGTGTACGCAGTCAGAAATCTAAACAACGGCACAGAGAAGCAGTCCTAAGTGCCAGCCTTTCTAGCATCCTTGTAATGGGCACCTAAGGGAAGGTGAGCACAGAACAACCATCTGGGACTGTGAGCAGCAGCAATGAGAAAGCACAAAAAGGATGAAATAATGGAAGTGACTTGCTGACAAAAACAGATCTTCCAACTGACTGTTTGTGATCTGCAGGATTAGATTATTACCTCTTCCTTTCTTGTTTGGTATCAGTATTTACTTGTAAAAGATGGATGTAAGACAGATAGTAGCAAACAGTCTCAAGTTTCAGCAAACACTGCTTGTTCCTCATGCTTAAGGGATTGTACACTCTTGGACAAAGGTCAACTTTTAAGGCAAAGATCCACAAACAGATGCACAAGCATACACACAATACACACAAGCTAAATGCTACTGAACTGTATCCATTCTAGGAGCAAAATGATATGCTCCTCATATATTCTGCTGCTGAAGCCCCTCTGCATCCAGGATGCATTTCTACTGGTATTCTGCTATAGAGGTGTGCAGAAAAGGAACAGAAGTGGTATCCCTCAGACTTAGAAGGCCTGGAGCCTGTAGGACAGCAAGAGTCATTCTTCACTTACACAGACTTGTTCCAGACCAGACAGAGAAAAACTTGGGCTTTTTCTTATTGCTCTGCCTCACTTCTCCAAGCACTTTTCTGCCGTAGCTCTGCCAGTGCATCTTGTCAGCTGGCAGCAAATTTAACAGAGCAATTAAATGCAAGGGTATTTCCCCAGTCTCTGGAGCCATTTCTCAGCCATAGCAGATCAGCGTGCTTTGTTGCAGTGTGCTGCCTCCGTATTTCGAACATCCACTGAAAGCAGTACAAATGCAAGGACACTGGCTCAGGCCTTTTGCACACCAGGACTCCATGACTTCTCTGATACTAAAACCAGGTGCTGTCTGTGACTATGAATGTGACTCTTGCACAGAATTTCAAAGGCACAGATTCATGCAAGAATACTGTACTTCAGAAACCTCAAAAAGGGGCAAAACTTTAACACACTGCAACCTCACCTGAAAAGAGATATCGTAACCCAGGACCTCCCACATTTCTCATATGGCATTCCTTGCATTTCAACACTTCTTTTACTGAACTTTTTTGCTTAAGCAGGGAGACTATTTCTGCCATACCCTTGATTGTTTAACCACTGGAAGAGACTCCACAGAACTGCTCCATAATTTGGGTGGGCTTTTCCAACAGCTCATTGGTGTTCCCAGTAGAGCACCCAGCCACAAAGAAGCAGGAGTGTATTACAAAGACCCCGGAGAAGTCTCTGCCTTGCTCTTCAGTCACCATTCCTCAGTTTCTGCAACTGTAAAACCACTGAAGATAACAGTTATTTAGGTTTTAGGTAGGACTGACCCCTTGAAAAGCATCTGGAAAGTGTTTGAGCTGCTCTGCTGGCAAAAAAATAAAAAATAAAAAATAAAAAAAGAACAACTGTTAGTTGAAATGTTTTCCCCTAAAAAACACTGTTTGCTGATTTAAACAAGAATATTGACCTTTTCTATATCAAAACGAACACTTCATATGAGCTTTTTTTTTCATTTGTGTTTGGAAGGAGTTTCAGGCTCCTGCTTTATGTGGTTCCTGTTTTATGTTCAAGCTGCAAACACAGTCCTGCTTCAGTGCTGCCCTGCATGCTTCCAAGTATCCTGAAATGCTGTTGAGAAAACAAACATTCAACTCCATTCAGCAACTAGAGCAACATTTTAAATGCAAGCTACCTCCTTCACCATGTTTGCTAAATATTAACAAAGATGAGTTTGACTTCCGTGCTAACTTTAAGAGAATGCAACTGTTGTCAAATAAAAGGTGAGTGCAAATAAAATGATGTGTCTCCTCCAACATCCTTCTATTTAAATGTTGATTTTTTTTCTGCCACTGTCCCAGACCTGGAGAACACCTTCACACTGCTAAGCAAAGGCTCACCTTTATTCAGTGGAAATAGGATCCAGTGCTAGGCACCCAGTCAGGATCTAAGCATATGCCTCATGTTGTCTTAAATTAAGGTCTTGTGCAGGTATTTCACAAATCTAAGCACAGGACAGGCCTGATCCAAAGTCAGCTGAAGGTACCTGGCAATTCTGGGCACTGACCCAATCCTGAAAAAGCCCCACCAAAACCAAAACCAAAACCAAAACCAAAACTAAAACCAACTGCTTCATAGAAATCAATGTGATCAAGGCAGTCGGCTCTTAGAAGTTGAATACCCTTTCATGCCTGCTGTATATACATTCTCATTCCTCTACTTCTTGTACAAATAGCTCTCAGCTTGGCTTGCCAAGAAAAGGCTTGCTTTAAAGCATGCTTTAAAGTTTTTTTACCAGTCTTTTACAGAGACTGGTAAAAACCATTCATACATCTTCTTCTCTAACTACTCATTCTAAAAAATTAGCCAGATAGCAGGAAAAAAAAAGGAAAATATTGGAAAGTAGAGTAAAAAATTCCTCTTTATCTAGAATTATTCCATACATTTTATAACCTTGTGATCTAAGAGAGCCTTCCAGAAACATCCTTCTGTCATTTGTCACTGGTTTCTCTAATTTCTTCTCCTCCTTTTTTTCCAGTTTGCAGAAGGGTAGCAGCTGTGCTGGTTGGAAGCAAAGCCATTTTACTTAGAACACGTTCAAATTGCAAAGCAGTTGAGTGATGGTGTTTTGCCATTCAGCAAATGTCAGCCCATTATGATATGCAACACTCTGCAACATGGTATGACCTCATGTACAAATGTCAAGAGCTTACTGAGAATTTTGCATCATTCATAAAAATAAAGAAAGTGTAGATCAGTGGTCCACTAGCTCATCCCTCCTCCCTTTCAACATAACTAAAAAGACAGTTAACTTAGTAGAACAAAATTAATGGAATGGTCTGACTAAAATACTGAGACAACATATGGACTGGCAAAACCTTTATAAAGTTACAACTCAAGTTGTGGGTAATAGACTGCATGTATTCTAAGACAATCTCTGATCTGTGGCTGGGAATTTAATAACCATTTGTGTTGCAGAGACTAGTTTCAGAAGTTTTAAAAATGTGGCTGCAAAATTAATTTTTTGATTTTGACCTGTTGATTTATCATATGTATTATTACATTCCCGTAAAGTTTCTATGGGAACAGATCTTATTAAAAAATAGTTTTGAGCTTGCTGCAAGAGCTATTAAGTGAAGTTTTACAGTCTGTATTATACAATGTGTAAGAATAGATGCTCCTAATATTACAGTCTGGACCTAAAATCTATGTATATGGATTCATAGAAAGAAAACATGGCTCTGAGCATGGTCACCATTTCAACCACAGAAAAGAAAAGAGTAAAATATGAGTTGCTCATTTAAAACATGCTCTAGAGTTGTCTTTAAAAAGTAGCAATCACTAACCCTGTAGAAGGTTCATATAAAGCAGTCAGGCATTGTACAGAAAGACCAGTCCAGCAATAAATGGAGAAATGCTAAGAGTGTGCCTTCTAAATGGGACAACATGTGCAGCATGGATAGTCAGTACTCTGGGGGATCTGCCACTCACAGCCTGCTGGCTGACTCAGCATCCACACAAATGATAATGAAGAGGCAAAAAGCCTCACACTTCTCTGAGGGCTGTGAAAAGCACTAGAGGGATACCCTGGAAGTGTAAATCATTGACTAACAGCGTGAGAATATTATGTTATTTGTGGAGGGAAAAAGTAAAAGCAGTCATTTCCTCCAAGAATGGGCATAATGAAAGAGAGGATGCCTCTAAGAAGCCTATGAAACAGGTATGGTCCTACTCACACACTCAACTTTCTCACAAAAAATATTTGTGCCTCTTTCACCCACTACCTCCCTGCTATGGAAAAACACTTCTTCAGAGTCTGGAAAATGCTGTTTGATCTCAGTAAATTACATCTCACTGCTTGTCGGCTTCTGATTGATGGTGTAACTTAGGGAACAATATCTGTGTGGGGAATATTGTCTGGAGAAGCAGTCAAGGATTATTGAAAATACAGTATTTATGCAGTTTAAAAATCAGTGGTACATTACGCACAACTTTTTTCTAGAGTGATGAAAAATTACTGAAGTGCATTTGGGAACAAAGGGTATAAGGTCTTTTGTCTATTTGTAAGAACACTCGACTGGTAAGACTTCTTAGTGAGTTAGTAGTGATGGATGCAAGAAAAAGTGTCAACTGCAGTTGAGCATAAAGCCAAATGCTTCTTTGGCCAATCAGCAGAAAGAAAGACGTCATTGCTCAATGGTGGTCAGAGAAGGGGGAAGAAAATAAAACTGAAGAAAAGAGAACGAAAATGAACCAAGGATCACTGATTTCTCTAAGCCATTTAGAACTACTGGAAAAGGAGAAAAAAGCCTAAGGTTTTATCAAACCATGTGTTGTTTCTCCATTTATCTGATACGTCATATTTAGTTGGTAGACTTTCAGAAAACAGCCACTCTGAAACAGCAGCCACCTCTTCCGCATAAATCACCCCAGAGTTACTGAATTCAAGGGCTCAATGCTCATTTACACCAGCCACAAATATGACTTAAATACACTTCATCTTCCAAAACTCTCAGTCTTTAAGGAGACAACCACAACGAAGTTTTTCATCACAAATCAAACGCAGCAGACACCAGAATATCAGCAACAAAAAGGTCATGACTGATAACAGTTAAGGGACCGAAGTAACATGTCTCCTTTCATCAGACATTAAGAAAGGGTCCGCACACGTGTGTCAAGAGAAGATTCATACTCTGAGGGTTGTGAGGCACCGACACAGGCTGCTCAGAGAAGCTGTGGATGCCACATCCCTGGAGGTGTCCAAATTGAGGTTGGATGGGCCCCTGGGCAGTCTCTTCTGGTGAGTGGCAGCCCTACCCATGGAAGAGGGTTGGAACTAGATGATCTTTAAGGTCCCTACCACCCTAAACTATTCTGTAATTCTATGATAAGGTTATCTTCAACATATAAGTGCATCAAAGAAGCAAATGGGCCTGGATGCTGTTGTCAGTGCTGTCATTCCATACAGAGGATAAACACCACAAAAATTCATCAGGTAAGAATGAAACCAAAGGAAATGCTTCCCACAGACCACATAAAATTAAACTGCCAAATTCATTGTTACAGAGAGACAAAAAGCATGAAAAAGCATCTGGAAGGATTAGTTCGATTCATGGAGTGGAGGTCCAAGCAGATAACTGAAAATTATAGTTCAGAAACAATCAACTCAAGACATCTTCAAATGCTGCAGCAAAGAGAATTTTGGACATAAGAAGTAGACTCACTTGACTCTTCCTGTTTTTCTTCTTCTCTCTCTATTATCCCTTACCAGCCCGCTCCAGAGAGAAGGGAGCAGCTACATGGAGCTTGGTCTGCTCCAGCAGGACCATTTCATTGCTTATGTTTGTATTCTGCCTACTGAAGGAGCATGAGAACAAGGAAGCAAGAGAAATGTTGTCAGAAAACCACAGTGTAAATTCACCAACTCTTCCCTAGAAATTAATGCAGATGATAATAATCTCTGAGATAGCCAGCAACACTGGATGTGAAAACATATTTATCTGTAATAGTTTCAAGTGAAGCACTATGATGTCACAAGTTTGAAAGCAAACATAGAGGTGAGTCTGTAAAGGGTGTAATGACATTGCTGGGATACAAGAATAGCTTCTGCATGTGGTTCAGAAGGAAGAGAACAACAGAGGCTCAGTAGGGGCTTGTGGATCCAGGAGGAGAAATTATGAACACAGTTTCTGAGAAGAAAAGAAAGACAACTGGAACATCTTTCTTTTGAAATAGCCATGTGAAGAGCACAGACTGGAGCCATCTCTACAGGCCTGTCATACAAATTGGAGGAATGTACACAGAATGTACATCAACTAACTGCTCTACACTATAAGACTTCTGAAATACAAGCTTGCCTCACCATACAGAAACAGTCCCAATTTACCATCACCCTCCACATATAAACCAGCTCCTGCAGACTCTGTGGCACCTTCTGACACCTACTTTCCTTCCCACTACCCACCCACATTTTATGGATGCCTATGCCATGTCAAATTGGTACCTGAAGCCCCAGTAGATGCACCTACCTCTCGCTTTCGACTCTGAGTAGGAGGGGGTGTCCTCCGAGGCCAGTATCTGTGTGACGCAGGTGGGACTGCCAACCCCCTGGCCCAGGTATGAGGTGGGCGGGTAGTAGGAGCACATCCGGTACTGGGAGCTCATGGCATGGCGGTTCTCCATCCCTTTCATCTGTAGAGACAGAATTGCAAAAGCTGCTCATGAAAGCTGAGCCTCAGTGCTGTGTCCACACCCTCTTCCCCATGGGCACACATCTTTGAAGGAGGCGATCACGGGGACTGCAGAAGCCAAGTCCCTACACACTGACCTTAGATTTCTGCTGTGTGTCAATGCCCAATGCCACCCAGCTCCAGGGAAGATGACCCAGTCCTATAAGAGATCTAGCAGCAGCAAAGCCAGCATGCGGACCTTACCTCAGTTAAAACTGCATCTGGTACATGGACACATAACACCACAGTGAGCTTCCTCACAAGTCCTCCACTTACAGCACTAACAGGGCCACAGGAAGCTTTCCAAACCCTTCAGTTACATGCACTGACTAGTGTAGAGGAGGGGAGGAGTCTGCTCAGCCCTTGCAGTCCCAAGGAGATGGACTGACCCCACATCAGTCACACTCCTCCACCAGGAGCCCACAGGACAGCTGAGGACAGTTCTGCTGACTGACTTGTACGAGACACACCCAACTGAATCACAGCACTATGCACACACAACCACACTGCTTTCCTTAAAATTCAGTGAGATAGAGAGCTATTTTCTCTGCTTACACAGTGAAACCAAGTGGTGGGCAGCCTACAGAGCACATCTGTGGCAAAGCCATAACAGGACAGAAGCCACCGTGCTGGCTGTATCAGCCCAGAGTCTGTCCATGACCGGACAAGCCCTCCTCCTTCCGAGATTGGGCAGTCAAGTCATCAGCACTCAGAAAACAAACCTTACTCCAGCACCCTGAAATGATCTGAAGTGATCTCCATGAAGAGGTGGCAGTGCTTTTACTTTGTTTTACAAAAGACCTACCGTATATAATTATTTGTTCCAAAACTTTACAATGTAATGTGGCTACATAATGCTCAAAAAAACAAAAGTAGACGAGTTTTTCACAAGACGATGATTCTCATGAGGAAAGTTGGTGTTAGTTAGTGATTATATCTCCCTAAGTTTGATAATTAGTTTGATAGTGATTATATCTCCCTAAGTTTTCTGAGTAGTGAATGACCGTAAGATGGGAAGTTTTCTATCAGGCACAAAGGCAGCAATGCCAACAGTAAGGTATGTCAACTATGCTGTAAGATGGCACTTCTACAAGGCAAAGTCCTCTCAGCCTGCATTTCTACACACAGTCCTACTGCCCTTGCTGGGACAGAACCATGGGCAGCATCCCATTCTCAACATGTTCACCTCCCCCTCCTGCACATTTACATACATACAGCTAAAAAAAAGGTCACCTGATGGAGATGGTGGTATCTTAGCTGTAACAAAATGGAAGGATGGCTCCCTGGCACAGAAACCATCACATACTTGCTTGTATTTTCTGTAGAGCATATGCAATGACCTGTTTCCTTTCAAACCTTTTTTTCTGGATTTTTCTCCATTTCTTAAAAAAACAACTCACCTAAAACCTCTGGATTCAATGAATTATTACTACTATTATTATTAGTGTGTGGTAGCTGGCTAGCAAGAGACATGTTTTATAATCTTATTACCCACACCAAGTCTATGAACCACAGTCCGACCGACAGTCAGAAGCTTGGCTCTGCAAAGAATATACTTGTGTATTAACCACTGAAGAAAATCTAAAAGCTTTTGGTTTTGTTTTATTAAACTGTTTAGAATACACACCACAGTAAATCTGAACCATAAGGTTTCCTTTTTATAGTGCTTAGCAGTTCTATTCTACAGTAACAATAAAAAAACAACCAGTCATAAAAATTCTTAACCTTAGTGCTGCATTAAAAAAAAAGGGGGTTTAGGAGATGATTACCCAGTGAGAAGGGACACTCGATCTGTGTTAACTCCAGCAGCTCTGCTGAGTCCTTGCACTTTTTTTGAGTGCTACAGCCAGAAAGAGAGTTAAAAAGGACCCAGAGGAGGCCAGTGGCTATGTGGGTCATTTCTAATTCAGGACAGTGCAACATTCCAAGGGCTGGATCTGGGTGCCCTGACAGGTACTGCTCCACAGGTCACTTCCTGAGAGAACACCAGGGTTTTGGCTCCAGGTCATGCGTGGATGACAGAAGGTGATGCCTTGCCCTCTGGCATCTCCTTCTGACTTCGTCACTGCCTCCCATGAGGTCAAAACAGGCAAGGGCTTGCATGGTCCCATGAACCACTCTGGTCTGTGTTATCATCTGCTACACACCATGATAACAAGGGGTGCTTCTGGATGTGAAAGGCCACAACACAAATTCTGCATACTCTGCCTTCCAAGCAGACACCTTTCATCAAGCAACCTCATGTCCTCCCACCCACTCCCTCATCCCCTGTGACAAGCCTGGCAGCTACACCCATGGCTACCCACAGTGCCTGACCTCACAGCACTACTCTCTCTGCCCTTGGGACCTGTAGAACTGCATCCAAGTGTGAGGTTCTCAGCACAAGAATGACTCAGAGCTGTTGGACTGGGTCCAGAAGAAGGACACAAAGATGATCAGAGGGCCGGTGCACCACTCCTGCAAAGACAAGCTGACAGAGCTGGGTTTGTTCAGCATGGAGAATGCTCAAGGGAGACCTCACTGCAGCCCTCCTATGCTTGAAGGGAGCTTATAAAGAGAGTGGAGACAGACATTTTACACAGTCTGATAGTGATAGGGTAAGAGGGAGTGGTGTTAAACTAAAAGAGGGGCGATTTCGGTTAGACATTAGGAAGAAATTTTTTACTGGGGTGGTGAGGTTCTGTAACACATTGCCCATCCCTGCCTCATCCCTGGACGTGTTCAAGGCCAGGTCGGACGGGGCCCTGGGCAGTCTGGTGGGTGGCAACCCTGCCTATCTCCTCTACCTAGCACATCTCTCCAGCACCACACCACTCATGCCTTGCCCCAGCCGCAAGATGAAGAGCTGATTCACCTCACTGACTTCAGGGGGAGGCACATATCCTCTAAGAAGCACACCTGGCTCAATCATCATTTACAAGTTCCCTTGAATGGTACAACACAGTGTACTTTCAGTAACTTATTAATGGACGTATGCAAGCAGCAATGATACACTTATAACCTATGAACAAATAAACAGGGCCTTATAAAAAGAATGTACATAGTAGAAATTCCTTCTCTGTCTGTTTGCAGAATCAGCATGGGGAAACAAGAAGCATCAGCTTGTCCAGCTGGAAGCATAACTCATCCATCACTGAGCACAACAGCTAGTATCCAACAGTGATGCAGCACGTATCAAAAGCCTGAGGAGTATGAAGAGGGTGCCCCTGCAATGGTTCAGGACAATCCAGAGAGTCCGGCAAAAAAATCTTCTGAACAGCTGGTGGGAGAGCAGGATGCTCCTCCCAGGTTCCTAGCAGCATCTGCACAACCTCTGAACATCTTCCTTGTGCAGTAGTAACCACCAGGAATAAGCGAAGATGGTGGTGGACAGAAAGAAGTGAGGCTGGGACAGCTGATGGCTTGCTTCTTCTTCCAGCCCTGGTAGCAAGAAAATGGCCTACTCTTCCTAGATCACTGATCCCAGACAGATTAACCTATGGACAATTCTTTATTTGTGGAAGCTGCCAGCTGCAACCACCTTGCAAGCAAGCCAGTGATACAACTAGTATGACCTGAATATCTTGCAACTGATCCTGTCTACGGGCATTATTCTCAAGATGAAAAAGTATGAGAGATGCTAATCCTGGGTGACAAACAGTGCAAAGTATTCAGAACAACAAAAGAGGTCACAGACTACCACTGTCATTTGGATGAGCTCTGTAAAATAAATTGGCCCATGCTTTCCGGTATCTGCTTCACCCATGACTCATCAACAGCTAAGTTAGAACAAAAACAAAAATTATTGAAACACCACAGGAACTCTGTTAAGAGTTTGCACAATTTCCTCTGTGGTCTTAAAATTAAAGACAATTTTTTTTAAGGGGGCACAGAATTGCATTTTGCATTTATTTTGAGTTATTTGCAAACAGAATCACAAGTCAATTTTTAGTGTGAGATGAAAAGGCAGCTGCTGGGGAGTGGAGCAGAAAGCCAGATGTCAAGGACTTCTGCTTCATCACCTGCTGGCTGTGTGACCTTGGGCAGGACAACAGTTCCGTGCCTCAGTTTCCCAAACTGTGAAGCAGAGTGTCACTGCTTTCCCACCTGTAATGCTACTGCCCATGAGCCAACCCCTTGCAAACGTGGCTGCACTCAGACTGCTCAAGGTAGTTTTGTTTCATTCCTAAAACCAACTAAGCACATTTTACAGCATGAGGAAAAAGAGACTATGACATTCTGTCCTGACTTCCTTTGATTCTAGCATAGAAAATACAAGAGACATCTATATCTGTCCCTCCTTGATAGACAAACCTAATTAACCTTTGCTATTCTGTTCCAACCTATTCTTTGAGACAAAGGCAGTGACCCATAAACAATATGTTACCATCAGAATCTCAACTGCTGTGACATCTAGAGATATAGCCCTATCAGCAGTATCGGAAAACAAACTGCTTAGATTAGCTCCTCCAAGAAATATGGATTACATTCATGTCACACATGAGCTGTCAGAAACATTAGGATACTTTTAGCATAAATCTATACTGTGAAGGGTATGTTATGAATACAGTATATAATACACCGCTTATGCATAAAACCAGGATTGCATTGGGTGACTTGTGCAATGTATGTGTATGCACAAAAACACATATTTACACATTTTACATGTATTTCTGGAGAGCTTTTCTGCACAGTTCTGAAAGAAGGCCAGGCTTATTGGAGGGAAAAACTGAGCCAGAAACAGGTTGTGGAAGTTGAAAAGAGCAATCTTCCTTACAAGATAAGTAGCTATTGTTAGAGTTTGGATTGCTAGTTGCTCTTTCACGGACACATTTCTTTGGACTTAGCAAAAAAGAGTTTTGCATGTCTGCTTCTTCTTAAGAAATCCTTAAAAACTGTTCTTTAATTCAGCCATGTGAATTATTTTACTTCCAAGTAATAACAATATTAGAGAACGTATTAAAATTTCTCAGTGTGACTCTCACTGTGTTTTTCATAGTTTTGCTCTGAACTGTTTTAAAGAAAGAATTAAAAGAGGTTCTGGAAGTGAAAATGCTGATTTGACAAAGTGCATTAAAAAAAGACAACAACAACAACAACAAAAAAGAAATCAAGCAAAAAGCTTCTGCATTAAACAAGCTATATTAAATTCTGAAATTTGTCCAAAACCTTTTTGGCCAAACTTAAGCCTTGCCTGAAGTAGGAATAACAGGAGTAATTACCAGAGTAACACAAGAAAGTCCTGATGTGGTGTCCAGGTGTGGGGGGCACACTCAGCACCTTGCAGATCTTTAGTGGTCTGGCTGCAGGAACCAGCAAGGTTTCAACAGTTTTTAGGGGGGACACCCATGCACAGAGAGTCACAATTATCCTTATGTTGTGGGTCACATGCCACCAGGGTCACTGCCACCTTAGAGAACTTAAATCTGATTTGACTGACATTTTGCCATCCAGTTTTTTGCTTTGTTTCTGTGGCTAAAAAGCAGACTGCAGCCACCTCAGCTTTTTCCAGTTACAGTCCCTTTGCAGGTCAACAGACCAGTGCAGAAGTGTCAGCTTCTCCATATCAATACACTGACTTGCAATACTCATGTTAGGGAAATCATTTAACTCATTTAATTTAATTGGACTGAACGTGCATAAATTCCTGTTGTAATGAACAATAATTAGAGATATGTGGCAGGGTCCAGCTGTCCACAGAGAAGGAGAGGGAAAGGACACAGACAGTAACCACATCTGCTACACTTCTCACACCTAAGCCTGTGCTTTCTTAAGATGCAACACCAAGTATATTCAATCACCTGCTTTAGAGCTGGGAGAAGCAGCGGAACGTGACCGAAGGGTTACAGCTGAAGCTACCATCTTCATTACATTTATCAAATCATCATGGATACAACTTCTGGCGTAATTATATACAAATAAATAAAAGCCACACAGAAATATCTCAAAAATGTACCTCTCTATAAATCCACTGAAGTACACGAGCCTCTCTGCAAAGAACAAAGACTAATGAAATTTGACATTAATCTACATTAAAGATTCAGTGATTCACTTTATTTGCCAAGGCTCAATGATGCATTAATCCCCATCCCTTCCCACACACGCTCACACGTTTCCTCCCTGACTTCTCTCCCTTGCTCCTTAAATTCTCCAACAGGAGACAGCCAGGCTGCTCAAGGCCTGCGTGCACCCAGAAGTTACATTACTTTAAGTATGCAATTCTCCTTGCGGCTGCAGCTGTCTCAGGACAAGTGAGCATCTGCCAGCTTATGTGGTGGGGGTCTCGTCCATACTGCTCGAGCCCTTTCAGCAAGCACAGAGCTGGCTTGTGCCTATACACATCTACTACAGCCCAGTAAGCTGCATGGCAGGCATTGTGCAGCTACTATTTGGGTAAAGGAGGAAAAAACAAAAAGCTTAACCAGAGCAGTCAGCACCACGAACTACACAGAGCAGACCTGTAACTGGAACAGATTAAGAAAACTTTTATACCCCAAAACAAACCTATCAGTACAGGCAGTCCAGCAAAAATGCTCATGTAGACATAGCTATGTGTTTTCTCTACGGAGGAGCAGCCTGCGTACGTCTGCCAGCAAGCCCCTCCAAGGTGTAAACAAGGTTTATTTCTCTTCATAGTCTGTGCTTTGAGACTTTCTGAAACCCCTCTGAAAACTGTACTTAAATATCACACTTCTGCGATCTTCCTTTGCTAGTTTAATCATATGCAGCAGCTGAGATCTCATTCTTCTTATGACAAAATCTCTTTAGGACCACAGAGAGTTTTACAATTTTACCACTGCTGTACCCACTGCCATCAACTATTAGTAGTCTAGCACTCACTGCAGAACTTCTGATAATGACTTGTGAAATGCTATGCTGGCATAATGCTATGCAAGTCCTGTGATTCGTAACTCTTCCACCAACGACAATCTTTCTTGCAGATCAGACTCTGAGAAACAGCACCCAAGAGACAGGACACTGATCCTGCACTACACCTAGCGCTACTGAGTAGCAAAGTTGGGTTCTGGTTTTAGGCCATTTAGAAGCTGGGGAGATGTTACTGCTACAGGCAGTAAGTCTTACCTCTAGCCCCTCTGCACAGACTTCTTACCACAACACCATTAGGAATCCCGTAAGACTGGCCTAGAACAAATTCAAACCAAGGATGAAATTACAGTAAATTTATGTGAGTGTGTACAAAATGACATGATTTCTCCTGCAAGCTGGGAAGCTGGGAATAAACACCTGAGGATTTGAGCCCACTGGTGGAAGAAAATCAGTCCTCTTCCACAACAATCACACTTTTCCCTTATCATCTCCCTCATACGCCTCTAATTGGAATGGGACCCAAATACAAGCTAGCTACAGGTTCTGTAAGGTGAGAGTAGAATGCATGGAAAATAGGCAATTGCATTTATTTCTTTAAGGGGTATCGCAATTGCATTTATTTCTTTAGTGGCAAGAGCAAATGTAACTATACATATAAAATGTCTAGGATACTCAGTCACAAAATGATAGAATCAGAAAACAGGTTATTTTGAGGGATATGGATGACCATCCAAGATGCAATTCATAGAATCACAGACTGAATCCCTAGCACTAGAAGGAACCGTTAAAGGTCATCTAGTCCAACTCCCCTGCAATGAACAGGGTCAACCACAGTCAGATCACATTACCCAGGGCTTGATCCAGCCTCACTTTGAAAGTCTCCAGTGACGGGGCATCAACCACCTCTCTAGGCAACCTGTTCCAGTGCCTCACAGTCACATTAAAAGCTAATGGTAAGTGTCAAAAGTTAGGTAGGTGTCAAGAAACAGGCAGTCTCACTGTAAGCCGAAGGGCTCTAGGCCAGGGCTTAAACAAGTGCTTTATCTTCTTTAGATTAAATATAAGTCAACAGAACTGAGAGGACACCACCTTCAACCCTGCACTTCACATATAATAACACATCTTCACAGGTCCCGATCCATTTACTTTCCTTTTTGCTAATCAAGTAAAAGCACAAACTATTTTATTGTTTGGAAGACTTGTGAAGCAAGGGACAAAGCCTGCAACAGCTTTGCTTTCACCCCACAGAAATACAACAGAACAGCCCCTCATCTGTGTAGTGACAGTGTCTTCAAGCATCAGCATTAGGCTCTTCCTACAATAACATCATGTAAAAGCTTCAGAGAAATAACTTTCTATCTGAATTATCATGTTCTAATGTGCAGGGTCAATGCCAGAATGCCATAATCAGAATTAAACCTAAAGAAGGCCTGCCAGCTTGCCTCATTATCACCCACAGAATCCTATTCACACCTTTCTTTGACTCATTTTTCCCCTGGTTTGGTGACCAAATTCAGCAACTACACAGGCTACTACTGATTAATCTTTTACTGAAAAGATGTGAAGGTCATTGTTGTGAAAACAATCAATGCACTGAAAAAAAGAAAGCTCTTAAAGTGTGGGCTAACACAGCAGAAGGAATGGAGATATGTCTTCTCCCCATGCAACTGGATTCATGTTGACAAGGGGACATGAAATAATACTGAACGGAAAGGAACATGAAACAACATTAGATGCAGTCTGCTGTAAAGCCAAGATCTTAAAATTCATGGCCCCATCAGCTGTTGCCCCAGGAGACCCCTCCTTTTCAGGAAATTAAAGGTGTCTAATGCTGAGAAAGCCTGACTTAAGGTGATGTGAACTGGTAATTGTAATTAAACCCTGGTCTCAGCTCTAGCTTCTCAGTACTGGAAGCTCAAATGTCCTTCAAATTGCTAGAGCAACTCTGGTCACCTAAGGGAAATACCATCTATTCCCTTCAGAAAGGAGATTTCGTGGATGTTTCATTCTACTTTGTTGAGTGGCTTCACAGCAGAGCCCTTGCAGAATGCAAACTGAACCTCTTGAGGTCCTGCTTTCTACAGGAGATGTCTCCCTTTTCCTGCTCTCAGTTAAGGGACACGGACATATGCAAAGGATGAAGCTTCCTCAGTTGAATTTCAGACAGAAAATGCCTAACTGCAGCCCGAGGCCAAACAAAGCGCTCATGGTCAGGGGAATGACTTCACCTACTTTGTCAAGAATCCCACACTTCGGTAATTTCCCAGTCTTGTACAAGTACTGAGTGGGATGGTATAATCCAATCCTAGAGAGAGAGGCTTTACTTGAATTTATATACATTAAGAACCCTGAACTGGCGTAAAAAGCTCTGGTGCTAATCTGTCAGACACAGCCTGTGACTTGATTTATCCAAGCTGATATCCCAAGCCCTAGAGTGGACACTGCCAGAATTAACAACAGTCTATGCCACATTCAAATAACAGCCACCAGCACTGCAGAACATCATGCTCTCGGACTTGATGCGATGAGTTACTTCAGTGCTCTGAATGTGAAAGCTGAAAGATTAAAAAAGAGGTTGCTGAAGAGCAAAGCCTCTCGGAAATGACTTGAAACTCCTGGGATGCAGTGATGGGTAATTCTGGAGTTGTTTGTTTTGTTTTGTTTTGTTTTTTGAAAACAGCTCATCATCTACTATGATGTAGATAAGACAAAATCAACTAGGTGCCTTTAACCTGAGTCTGTGGTGATCTACCTAAGCTATTCATTGTACTCCATCAAACTCATCAATTTTGGCTAACTTTCTTACAGAGAGTCCCAATCTCATCCCACAGTCTTGCTTTGGTTTTGCACTGCCTTTAAACCAAACACACAAAGTCAGTATCAGCTCATCATCCACTTCACTCTTCCACACAACAGCTCCATAACATCATACCTGCCACTGTTTTCCTGACTGGCTTGACATGTATGTTGCTGGGAGGCTTCGAAGGCTGTTTTTCATGGCTGACCCTACAAACGTACCCCCTGTCTCACTTGAGGAAGACTCAGTGGCCACTGCCATTTGGTACTGGGAGTAGTTGTACAGGTTGTTATAGTAAGGATACAGGGATGGCTGGTAAAAACTGCTGTAGTAGGTGGAGTCCACAACCAAATCAGACGTGCTCTCCAAGTGCCCTCTGCTGGGGATGGAAGGGATGTCCTGAATGAGCATCCGTCCCTCTGGAAAAAAAAAATAAATAAAAAAAATTATGAAATAGGAGGCTCCATAAAGAGCAATACAGTCCACCCTCTGGTACACCACTGCTCCTCCTGAGGGCTGGACAGAGGGTAACAAGTAGGAAGAGGTGGAAGCTGAAAGAGAAACACTGCTGCATGTTTGGTGGAGGCTCAAGCAGACTGATGTTCACTCAGAGCTTGAGAACAACACTTCTACACATCACAGGCTGCAAAACAAAACCAACTGAGGGTTAAGACAGTATGCTGGGTCCTTATGCAGCATAAGCTGGTCCGATGACGATTTACACTAGCTAATGATGCAACCTGCTACTCTTTTTGAATTATAACTACATGCCACATCTCTGAACTCCTTGGAAGTCAATCCCTTGTTACTGCAAAATGCTTTCTTTACTAATCCCTCTCTGCCAGGCATGCTGTAGGCAAGAAGATGTTTTCTCAGCATGTCTTTAGAACTGGCAAACAGCCACAAAGCCAAGCAAAATTGCAGCAGGGAATGCACAGCACTATCAGCCAAGGTGCCCCAGCAGCCCACATGTTAACCCTGAGCAGCGAGGCCCTCAGTCCTTGCCAGCCCCCATACCCAAATTTAGCTAATGTTTACCTACAAAATCATAGAGCAGAACAAGCTCCCACACCACTGACAAAAGAGGAGGAGGGATTACTCATGACTTGCTGCCTGCATTCTTCAGTGCCTCTGGACTGAAGCCCATCCAGCTACACTCCTGCAGCCTGCTCAGCACAGGTCTACTTGCACTGCATCTCCCTAAGGAAGGGGAGCTCCCTGAGGCTGTCTCAAGTCACATTTTCTTCATTTCAACATCAATTGCTGCCCTATGATACTTTCAAGGATGAAAAAGTTCTCATGGTATTGTTTTGTAGCCTACTTCTGACGCACACCATCAGCTGCCCAAGCAAGGCAGACACAACAAACAGCAGATACAACCTAAGAATGCCTAACCAACCACACAGCAGAACACATTTGTGAAAGCTCCTCTGAAAGCAATGCCTCCTATTTTATGATGTTGGCCCACCACAACAGAGGCAGATGTTGGCAGTATGGCAGTAGAAGCTGAGCCTTCCCACCAATATTCCATTACATGTTGTTGCTGTGTGACAGATGGCAGCAGAGGGGCTGTCTGACAAAATGGTGTCTGACGTGGAAATGCATATGAAGCAAAGGTGTGTCACTGAATTCCTCCATGTGGAGAAAATGGCACCTAATGACACTCACTGACACTTGCTGAACTTTTATGGAGACCAAGCAGTGGATGTGAGCACAGTGAGGTGGTGGGTGGCGTTTCAGCACTGGTGACAGTGACAGTGGATCACTTCCACTGGTGCAGGCTTTGAGGAGCACAGCATGCAGAATCTTGTTCACTATTGGCAAGAATGAATAGCTAATGGTGGTGGCTAGGTTAAAAAATAGCGTTTTGTAGCTGAGAATTTTCTCTATCAAATAGTATTATTATGCTCTTTGTATCTTTTGTAGTTTCCATGCAAATAAATAGGAAGCATTACTTACCGAGCAACCTACATATATGCTTTTTCTTGTCCAATTCTACGATGGAGAAAAAAAGGGTGTGGCTTAAAGAAAGGCAATGAGATCTCAAGGGTTGTCAGTATGAAGACGAAGCAGCATGGAGAACAGGCACTAACCAAATAAAATCCCTGAGAGACAGCTGTCAGGCAGGTCCTGTTTCTTTCATCTTGTTCCTTTCTCTCTGTACCTGTGCACCTTGGTTACTCACCTATAAAAGCAGTACTGCACATTCACCAGCCTCTCACAGCTGTAATAATAGTTTCCATGGTACTGTGTATTAAGCTGTACACTAGATCCAATGAATGGTTTTATCAATTACTGTTGTTTTACAATGCAACTTTTTTTTACTTCTTCAGCTGTAATGAAAACTCTGCAGTCATGAGTAGTACCATCCCATGTCAGTGACCCTGTTCAGCTCTTGCTGACTTTTTAGCTGACATCAAAGAACTATGCATGTTCATTAGCAAAGAGTATCCTGCATCTGATTTTTCCACCACCTGCCCCTAAGTGAACAAGAACCTAGCAAGCTGGCTACTTTCAGAGTATCTCTCACATTTGCACACAGAAGAGCCTGCAATGCCACTAAAGATTACTTACTGTTTTTGTGCTTTCATATTTTAATGAAATTTTAACATGGATGTCATTCTGCTTCAAGGCCACTTTGTCTGCATCTTTGACAAAATCAGAACTTAGACTACTGTCACCTGCAAGCCAGCAATTCTTCCTGATGAATCAGAGCACCAGCCTGATTCCTTGCCCCACGGTTAGCTCCTGAATAATGCTGCAGTACAATTGTACTGCTTTTCATGCTGTAAATTAGAAGAGAGAAGTAAAATCCTCCAATACTTTTCCTGCTGGGATACAGACTTCACATGAGATGGAAATACCTGAAATCTGTAGGACTTACAGGTCTATGTTATGCTTCATATATGTGCAGTCTCTTCCCAAATCTCTGCTAAGTCTTTCCACCTGCAACGCATCACTGGGAGGAATAACACTTTTCCTCAGGAATACTAATACCAGAGATAAAAGGAAGACAGGGTCTTCCTAAACTGAACCAAGAAGAGCTATCCTGAGATGTAGAGGGAAGAAAGTGGGAACGTAGAAGACTTTGCTACGTTTGAAAAAAGCCTTCTGAAAAGATCTAATAGAAGAGAGACCTGCTTATAATCATCCCCAAAATCATAAAAGCATCCTTGATGTCTCTGTGATGTTCAGCTGGGTGGTAGCGCTATGGTTGCTTCCTGTAGAAAAAGCAGGGGTGGTAGTCCTTTGCTGCATTGAGTATGAGAAAAATACACTTTTTGCCTCTTATCTCTTTCTACTTCAGTCCTTGTATAACATTACTGACACGTCCAATCTGAGCTATGGTCACACGACTGAGATGAGCTCTTAACAAATAAGAAGAGAAAGCATAAGACATGAAAAAAGAGAAAGTTCAAATGAAGAGATAGACAGCATCAGCTCAGTACTTCTGTGATGGAGCTGCAAAGATGACCAGAATTCATCCTCCCTAAATCCCAAGCCACATCATGAGCCTGAAGATGGACTGGCAACATCCACCAAAGAGCAAGAGAAAGCTGCCACATGCCACAATTCATATTTTCTTTCTGAACTTAAGAGATGAGTTTTTCTTTGATGTCATGTGTTGTGACAGGTCTCTGCTTTCGTTTTGTAGCATCTGGAGAAAATTCAGTGCTTCACCTGGGAGAAGGGAGAAATTTCATTTAATTGACATGGTATTTATGCCATCCACATAGCAGCCAGACAAATCATGCAAGTTCAGAGCACTCCAGGGGTACTCTAAGCACTCACAGTCTTGAACAAGGTTGCCAGTTTTTGCAGCTCTCGAATGACTACAGCAGAAGGTCGAGAGCCACGGTGCAATGGAGCACCACACTTTTACACCTTCAGGCTGGCGTAATAATCTCTATTACCTACTACTAATGCATACATTCTACATATACACCGTGTGTAGAACAGATACAAATGTAAACACGTTAAGGGGAAAGAATTTTGTTACTAATGGATAAAGCTCTGCAAGTCTTGAGGCATTTTTCTGAGCTATACACGCTCAAAAAGAAGCACAGGTTGGAACAGCCAGTACATCAAAGAAGTGCTAAGAGCAAGCAGGAGCAGAATTAATAGCTGAAGAGCACCACCAAACTGTCCTTTCAATAAAAAAGACACTCAGACGCCTGCTCCAGATTTAATTTTATTGTACATCCCATAGAGTTTTTGCTGCACCATGCTGCTTCTTCACAGCTGAAGTCTGCAAGCTAGCAGGTGGGGAAAATGCACTGCCTCTGGGCTACAACATTCATAACATGGCCACAGCATGTAGAACAGAGCAGATCTCCTTCAAAAACTTGTGCAGCATGGGGCTTTTTGGCTGGTCTTTAGCTTGCAGGTAGTTCTGGTCATGACACCTACCTACTGGGAGAACTTTCTCAGAGGCCTCACTTCGAACTGTGCAAAGCTCAAGCAAGCTGTCCCCCCGAAGGGAGGCTGTTAGGCTTTGCCTGCATTTTTCTGCCTGCAAGGAGAGGATACCAAGGTCAAGAAGGCAGATCTCAGCTGTTTTTTTCCAAATGTAATTCAACACAGATGAATAGCTCCGCTTGCAAGGAGAAGGTCCTCCCCTGCTTCAGAGCCTGCTGCATTACAACAACTGCACGTGAGGGGCAGCCCTGAGGTTCATTGCTCTAAGGGAAGCAATTTCTGTCAGGAATTAAGCTCTCAACAAGGCAACTGCTGCTGTATCAAGAGATTCCCACTCTGCCCCTCCAGTTGCTCTTTCAGAACAACAGGCTGTGCAAGGCCTGAACACTGGTCTTGGCAGCCTTCACCTTCCTTCAGGAAACTCTGGGAAGGGCTTCTGGGTCTCTGAAGCAACCAGGAAAAAAAACCTTTCACCAGACCCAAATTTTACCATTTTGCAAGCTGCAGCTAGGGCATGACTAAAAATATGGGGCTGAGCTCATGTAAGAAGGGGCAGAAACTGACCAGTAAAACAAAGCCAGAGTTGTCAGAATTCTCACTTCGTCTCTGGGACACTGAGTCTACAATGCATGGATGTCTGAAGCCCTCCTTGTATAAGCAGTACTCAGACAATGAGATAATGGTATCACTTCATGCAGTTATGCCTTCACATTTCCAAGCTCTTTTCCTCTTCTCCACATCTTAATTCTTGTAGAGAACTGATGCTACTTTTTTTGCACTATGTACACAGTATGAAATACGACCCACTCCTTCATAGAAGATCAATATGATGCATGGTAAATACTGCTATTGATCTTGCAGTGTTGTAGGCGACTCTCCAGCTCTATGGCATATTAATAGTAGTTAACCAGTAATTCATTTCAGGATGGCTAGGATTTTCTTTTAAGGAAGGTGAGTTCTCAGGGTCGGTCACAGATAAGGGTCCTGTATGTTCAATAACCTGAGACAGGCTACCACCTTCACTTAGCAGAGCATGGTGAAAAACAGTGGCCCAGTCCTCAGTTAATGCAAGCCAGTCTCAGAACTTTTACTTCAAAAAGCCATGGCAATTTACACAAACTGCAGATATGCATGACAAAATCAGCACAGAAGCCTGTAAATGATCATTCTTTCCCTTTTTACTTTTCGAGATGACAAAGAAGAGATGATAGGAAGTTTTCAGGAAATTTTAACATCTCTATCTCAGCTACACAAACGTGTTTTTAAACCTACAAACCAAGAAATGCAAACACTGAATTTGCACTCTTCCTCACAGGGACCAGTTATACATTGTGCAGTACACTGATATTAGTAATTTAAACATGTGTGGGTGAGTTACTGATGCTGAGGTCAAATGCACAGCAGGTCCATACTACTCAACTTTCTTAGTGTCTGGAGAAGGCTGGCAGCATTGCATTGCCTATAAGGCATAGCTACTGCACCACATCTAAGAATTTGGAGGATAGTACAAACGTGGGACAGAAGCAAGTTGGGAACTGTTTTAAAAATCAGGATAGCACATACAGTACAGTTTCAATGTCTGGGAGTATGCAGTAGCACAGTTTATGTCACTGATGTGGCTGTAATGGTTGATTAGTCTACCTCTGGTTGTGCATTTCATGAGAGACATGCAGTATGACAATTAAGAGAATTTCACTGCCCGCATCGATTGACACGCGTTCTTTTATACATGTATGGAGATAGTAGTTCTTATTTATCCATCTGCAAAGAAGCTACACTTACAAAGGTATGCTGCCGAAAATGCAAAAGAAATGCAACTGTTCAAGTGGCAAGTTTATTCAAGGAATAGGAAAGCACAGTGAGTTTCCAGTGAGGAGAGTTCCAGCTTGTGGTACTTTACATTTGCAGTTTCCAATTCAGAGTGACTGTACTCATCACAGCAGTGCCTGCATCTATCTGCATAGTCAGCCTCTGCTACCAGAGTCAGCTATGCTGTTAAAATTCCAAAAATCCATTGTTCAGCCAGGAAACACTTGCCTTCATACCTCAAAAAGTCTTGGACTTGCACCCAACTATTTCCCCTTGCTCAGCATACAAAGCACCCTTACACTCTACTAGCTGGCTTGGCAGTATTAAGTCTTGCAATGCCTTAATTCAATTCAGAGCTGGCTTTGAGGTCGGACAGTAGCCTTGAATAAGGCTGCTGTGAAATCACTCCCTAACGTAATAATCAGAAACACTGGAACAGTATGTTTCTCCCACCAGACAATCATGACAGAGCTATTTCAGATTTGAAAGAAAGCTGGCATTGCTACCTAGTTTCTGCAGAGACATCCTCCAGGAACAAAATTCACAAGCTGGTTGAGAGGAGTATTTCTCTTCTCTTTCCATTAGAAGTTGTGGATTATCTCTGGTTCCAGTGTTGAACTTTTAGATTGCTATAAAGTTAATGTGCTAGACAATGTTCATTGCAGGCAAGGCTGAGGGGCTGTGTATTTTCTGCCACCCCCAAAAAAGGCCATTATCTGTAATTACCCATTACCATGCATAATTATTTCTTCTATTCTGGTCTATGGCCCCCAGGACTTTATGCTGTTACAGCTCACTGCATTATCTTATCAAATTTGTTAAGGAAGCTTTTTTGACCTTTTGAGCACTTGTCACAGCACATACAAAAGCTGGCTGCAAATTGTCTAAGCATGTAATGTGTGATTTATTGTATGTACCCTGCATAGTGATACCGTACAAAATATTACACACAGACACCTCTCTACTCTGCCCTCCCCATTGCAGCTAAAAGGAAAAGGGGGGGGGGGGGGGGGGGAAACCTCTCTAGGAAGAGAAGGAAAGGAAAAGAAAGAAAAGAAAGAGCCCAGATTCTCTCTGTGTGAATTTGAGGAAGGTCACAGCAACAAATGGCTAACCCCGAACACTAGCCTCCACAGAAAGTCTTGGCTTCCCTGTTGTTGTCTGTTTCTCATACCCTTTCCCATGCTACCATCAAAGCTTCTCCTCACAGAGCACTGTTCCTTCACACAGAAGCCCATTTGCTGACAGCTCAGCAAACGGAGAAGGGGGCTTTAAACATGTTCTCTTCCCAGTGCACAGCTTCTGTCAAGGCAGCATGAAGCCCTGAGTGTTAGAGACAGATTTGGTGCAATATCAGATCTAGAGGTGGGTGCAGAGAGGACCAGGTCTTTTTCTCCCCTCCCCTCAAAGCTCCCAGCTAAGGACCAGATGCTGCCTTGCATGGAAGCATCATTTGCTTCTGCTCATATGTCTCGGTGAATCAACACACCATGTCACTCTGCTCTGTTAGGATGGTGAGATCTGACCCTTGGATAGAAACAGCACTATGAAGAAAAGACAAACTGACTCCCTCTGTCCCTCATCATCTCTTCCAGGTGACTGAATGTTCTCAAGACACATGCCTATCTGAAAGGGATATTCAAGAAATTATCCCTTAGGTAATTTCAGTGAAAATTATTTGGAAGCTTTTGAATTGTGTGATGGAATAAACTTAAATACAGGATAATCTTGTACGCCATTGTGGTAACAATCAGTAAGCTTCAAGGGCTGCATATGCCCTTTAATGTAAAGCTGGGTGGTGTAAATTGTTTTAGTATAAGGCACACCTTTCTGATGAGGACTTCTCCCTAAAAGTACAGCAGAAAAGCAGGTGTGGGCCCTTCTGAAAACATTCCTGAATGTAGGCCCTAAGAGATGGCTAGCTGAGCCTCTGCTGTGAGGAGAGAACTCTTCTCTGCACCTTCCAGGCATGGCTCTCCAACACTGGGGCACTGCAGACTGAAGCAGTGGCACAAAGAAGACACAGTGTTCCGGGCAGATGAGGCATGGGCAGGGCAGGTCGCACAGCAGCCTGGAGGACTGCGCTGGACCCACTGCCATAAAGCCTAGCTCTGGAGTCACACAGGGCTGCACCTCACTCATTCACCTCAGGAAAACCAAATCTGCAGTTTTTCCATGTGTTGCAGTCACAAAGCATTCAAAAAAAGTGTGTTTTTCCCCTCCCTTCCCTAACTGCCAACAACACTACAGCCTTGTCTTTACCTCAAAAGACAAATAAGCCATTCTTGTTCCTTCTTCCTGGCTATCGCTCACCCAAAGAAACTCAGATGCTCAGCTGCACTCTGAGCAACTTCTACCACAGGGAGAGGTAAAAAAAATCTGCTACCAATTGTATCAGACACGTGTACTAAAGGCAGCTGGGTCTTCTCGCCCAGGAGATTAACCACAGCCAAAACAGCTTATTACCACAACAGTGTCTAGGTACATCTCAGCCCACACCCAAGAACATGGCTGCCCAACCAATACAGATTCACTGTTCTCCTTAAAAATGAAATGTGTATTAAAAATAAATTAAAGAATGGCAGTGCAACAACCCTGTGCCCATCCCAGGCTCCTTGCCCCTTCCCACACAGGGACAGACCCCCAGTCCCTCCTCCCTCTCCTAATCAAGGCACCTACCCCTTTCAGCCCCCTCCCACTGGCCCAGACACAGCAGTGGGCCATGGCCTGCCCATGGCCCTGCAGCAGCTCTGCGGAACAGCTCGGCAAGCCTTATCAGCAGCAAGGCATAATGGAGCTCTGTCTGCAGCCCTGGCCTTATCCACACAGACGTCAGTGGCTGGGCTCTCCTGCTTCTCAAGGTTTGTTCCACTGCCAGAACAATACCCATCTTCACTCCTGAGGAACAAATATTACTTGTTTTCCCCTCCTGAGGATGACTCTGCAGTCGTGACTCAAGCAAGCACTGCCTGGGTCTCGGCTTTTCCAGTTCCACCTCCTCAGGGCTAAAGGGGATGGTGCATCTCCCAAAAACAGCATTAGCCAGGAAGAAGCACTGGAGGATAAAACTGATGCTGTAAAGACAGCACATTTCAAGAAAATTCCGGATCTTCCAGACTTAAGGTTTTCTTCAATGTCTTGTTTGTGCCCTAACACACCATCTTTTCACGAGGTACCATTTTTGTTGATAAAGTCAAAACTCATCTAGTGAAAAGACTAAGAAAACTCTAACTTACGCTTTCAAAGGCACAACCAGTTCAGAACAATCACAGTAGGGATTAATTAAATCTTAAGGGAGAGGGTCATTGAAGGGCAAAGTAAATTGCTGCATCTTCCTGTGTCTCCACCCTGAAGCCTTCTGAGCTTCAGCACAAGTGTGTTGGTTTAGACCATGTCTATGTATCTGCCCATAACTATAAAGAGAAAGCTAGAGGGTAAGAAAACAGGACACTACCCTCACTCTCTCCCAGCCTCCAGCTTATTTAGCTCAGTGATGCTCTTGACCATGGAGTGGACTGGCCAGCAAGGAGTCCCGAAAGTCACACACCCACCTCCCAACTTCGGGCACAAGAGGAACTCTCCTTCCCATCACACATCAGTCCTTGGCCATCCACTTCCAGCAGGAACCACCATTATCCAACAGGCAACTGGCTCTTCTGCAGTGACAATGCTGAGAAAGGACAGATTCCTCCATTTCTTACTTCTGGTGAACATTAAAATGCTTCTTTGCATGTGACTGACCATCTAACCAAGCTTTTCTGCATCAGAACTCTGTGCTCTTCACTTCCCACCAGCCCATGCGCCTTTCTATCACCTAGAAACACCACTGCAGTGATTCCAGGTTTTGCTTACAAAATGTCAATAAAAGTGTTGCAGAGTTCAAAGCCCAGAGAATTTCCTGTGAGACTTTTTTATAAAAAGCACTGTGTTATTTAGACTCCCCACTGCCCTTCAGAACTACCCTTTCAGATCAGCAAGATAATCCTTAAAACCATTTAACTCAGGCAATATTTAACTTCTGTCAATTCAGTTTCTTAATTAAGATGTCAGGAGATACAAAATCAAATGCTTTACAGACTTTGCGTCAAAGTATTTCCCTTTGTCAAGCAATTTTATAATGATAAAGGGTTACTAACTTGATAGAATCTTTGACACACAGATTTCTGTTAATTCACGTTCTGAAAACATCCCCTAATGGCTGTTTTTCTCCCCCTACCACAGATTTCAGTCCACTGGAGTCTATTCCACTGCTTTCACAAAAATTAACATCAGACTTACAGGTTTGTGGCCACACATCCATCCTACTCCAGTCGCTCATCTTAAGCGCTTCCATGACATCAGCCTTCTTCCCGGCCTTAGGAATTTCCCCAGTGTTAAAAGTCTACAGGAAATCATTATTAATGCACCAGAGAGATCCTCAGCCAGGTTTTCTTCTTTTTAAGAAAAAACTGCACACAAGTTATCCAATCCTGCTGACTTTAGTTACTGCTGAGGATGAAAGCAGAATGTCAGCATCTCTATTAATCATGTCTTCCTCTCTTCCACATGCAGAATTATTATCCCATAATGGGCCAAATCGCCATTAACTCTGTGTGCGTGCATTCCTGACACAATTTTAAAACCTCACAATTTTAAGATTCTTACTACACACAAAACAATTCTTTCAAAGGAAAATGTATTTTGAGAGGGAAAAAAAAATAGGGGGAGGAAGAATCCCAGCTAGGAGACTTCAGCTTGGCATAATAAATTTCCCAGTTACACACAAAACCCTAATCTAACTCCAGCTAAAGAGGAGCTAAAATACCACCATCGACTTCAGCAGAACTGGAAAAGGTATATTTTGTTCACATTTAGTGCACACTTCATAAAAATGATCTGCTGCAAGCATTTAGCAAGCAACTTAAAAATCCTCCTATTATGACTGAAGAAATAAAATCTACAGAAAGTAATTTTTATTTCCATGCTTACAGCAGGCTTCAGGCCTTCAATAAGATGTCTGTGGCAGCAAATTTCACTTCCAAAATCTTCTGCAGCTAACCAGAGATAGGCAGCGGATCTTTCTAGGAAAGCTGGGGGACGATTCCTGCTCTTTTCTTATGTGCACTTTCAGTCTTTCTAGGACAGTTATGGCAACTGTATTCAAATCTTTGTTTGCAAAAAAAAGAAAGTAAAAAAAAAAAAAAAGTAAAGAAGAAGCATTCAAAATCTTTGAACATTGTTTTGAATGCACAAAAATGAAACACACTATTTGAATTCTACAAGTATGTTTGTTAAACTGAGACAGCAAATCAATTTACAGATCTAAAATTATTACCATGAATGACAGCTAACAGGATCAGCACAAATAGAATGAGCGCTTCAGAAAATTAGCAGCAAGCACTGTTCTTAATCTTCAGTGCAACCACTGGGAGAATATGTAAATAAATATATATGTATATATAAGTATATATATACTCCTCTTCATGTACAAACATTTAACTCACTATTTAACAGGCATGCAACGTGCTACTTATATGTGTAACAGAAGAAAAACTTACATTCAAGTTTAGAAAAGAGAGGAAGGAATTAAAAGAGAAAGGAAATCTGGGAGGAAAATCAGAATTCTAGACAGTCATTGAAAAAAAAAGAAAAAGAAAAACAAATGGCCCAGACACCTGCAGGTCCAAAGAAGCAAAATTGAGAGGAGGAGAAAGAAACTCAGTGTGGATTAAATGTAAAGGGATCTAAGTCATTAACAGGAGATCAAAGAGACACTGGAAGGGAGGCAAGGCTTTACAAATATCTGAGATAGGAGACCTTGGAGGAAATATGACTAGGATAAAATCATTATGGCTCACACTAAAAAACTAAAGGGAGTAGGATGATGGCTGGAGTTCGTTAGAGTCCATGTTTGATTATAAGTCGTATGATGACAGAAACTCGGGTTTCTACTAAATAAGACCAAATAGAAAAGAAAAAAAAAATCAGGAGAGCTATAAACTTTGATATGGTAGAGAAACTAACCTAGACTAAGAACTGCTAGAGACACCCACGGAGCCTAGCCTAGTGAACAAAAACCATATGCGTGCACATCATTCTTGCACAAGATCACTGCACGGAAGTAACACCATCTGGACCCAGAAAACCTGCCTTCATGAAAATGCAAACTGAGAACTGATTAATTTTGTTCCTGCACAGCTGACAAACTGAAAAGCACAGCAACTTGACTACAATAGCTTACATCAGCCAGGGTTCTGGGACATTAGTAGCATTGCAGTACAGTACAGCTTGGTACATCAGCCATAACTACACGAGCTCCAACAGCAAATGGTAGGCTAAGCTGTAAGCAACACAAGTGGTATGAACAGAAACTAGAGGCAGGATTTAAAAAAAAAAAAAAAAACACAACAAAATACTTCTGCTTCTACCCTCATTTCACAGGAAAAGAAACTCAGTACTTAAGTGACCCTTCACAAGCTCTTCAAGAAAACAAAGCAAAGAGGTGCAAGAACAATGTTTGTACTTATATAACAGAACTATTCATACTAGTGAATAAGGCCAGCACATACTACAACACAGGAAAAATTACAGCAAAGTTCACAGGTTAAAAAGTTTGGAAATCTTCAAAACTGCATTTTTAGTCACCAAGTCATAAAACAATAAATCTATTAAAAATGGAACATGAGCCACTAATGTAAATATAGAAGCAAGTTTATAAATAAAGCAAAAGAATGTAGTCTTTAAGGTACTAGAAAGCATGAGAAAAGAGAAAGGAATCGCACCAATTCTCAGTCAAGGAAGCGTGCAGCATGCCTTCACTCCCCACTTCTATCTCTTCTCAAAACAAGAAAGCCCCACACATTCAGATAAGCCATAATAACTATTTCAAGGACGCAGAAAGGAACAAGAGGTTAGTTGCAGATAGCATAATTATGTGCCCATGGGTAGAAAATGCTCAAGTACATCTACCACTCCTGCTTCAGTCTTTATCTTGGTGTGTGTAATGACGAAAGGAAACCACAAGCCAACACAGATAATTCTCTAAATGTGAATGCACATATGCAAATATCAGTATTATGATGGGAGAACGTCCAAGGCACAAAGAACAAGGGCTTCCAACCAACTCCCTTGCCTTCTGCAGGACGAGAAGCCTGGAGAACCCAGCTCCTTGAACAGTTCACATAGCTGCTACTAACATCAGTAGCAACACAGGCAGCTCCACAAGCACACGGTCTAGCTGCAGTTGGTAGACATATATCTGGAAACCTCAGCCTCATATATAAAATCAGATAAAATAAATATCAATATAATATCAATATAAATAAATAAAAATCAGAACCTTCTATTTCCAATTCTCCAGGGAAAAAAGCTCTTCTGAAATGTGGAAGAAGGATGGAAACACTTTACAAGCTGCCTGCAGGATTCCACTTCCAGTCAAAGGCCTGCCACAGAAGCTCTGCTCCCACTGCAAGCAGGCCTGTGGGGCAACGGCTGGGCCCCAGTCTCCTCTGCTCCCTCCTGCAGAAGACTCTCAGACCCTGACCCTGGTGCAGAAAGCCTCAAATGAGCCCTTTGATACCTCCTGCACAAGAAAACAAACACAACTATTTCTTGAGTTCTCAAAATCTTTCCACACTGCTACTTAAGACATCCACAGAAACTTCAGACACAATGAAAGCCTGAAGGGAAAAATAATTCATCCACTTTTAGCGACTCATCCCTGCAAATCACCACTAGCTTCATCTCTTTCACTGATACAGAAGAAATGCAGCACATCAGCAGCCTGTGCATTGTTTAATAAGCATGTGTGACACTTCAGAAGTTAGAGAAACACAGGCACCTACACACATGGGAAGCTGCAAAGACAGTGAAGAATATTACCTGAAATGAGGAACTGCAAGCTTAGCAAGAATTAACTGGAGAATTAACTGGAAACATCTAATCAGGGATGCAGAACCATGCAACATTATGATTTATTTAACACAGTCAAACAATGTCCACAGGCAATGCATCAAGCAGGAAATGACAAAGCTGCAGGAGATTTCCGTCATCTAGTTTAACCTGCACGTTGATCAGAATTTACCTTCATATTAATCACTTGAGAACGCAGGCTAACACTCTCTTAAACACCTCTCATGATTATGCTTCACTTAACTCCTTGTCCTTATGCAGGTCACTCCACTGCTAATTGCACTTCTAGTTAGGAAAAAAAGTGTCTACTGTCTAATTTAATTTTGTCTTTTTTAGTTTCAAGCCGTTGCTCCTTGTTATGCTGTCTCAAGCACTGTAAATAATCCCTCCCCCTCCTCCATATTATTACCTCTCAAATATTTATAGACTGTTATATCCACCCTTAGTCTCCTTTTCTACGAGCCATACATCATTTCTGTCACCCTTCCCTCTATCCTTTCAGATTTATCTATGTCCTTTTATAATGAGATGCTCAGAACTCTTCTGTGGTGTTCCCAAGTATGGCTAAACCATCAGTAGAGAGAGGCAGACACAACCCCCTCGCTTAACAAGCCATGCCTTTTTGAAGAACTCTGAGCAGAATGCCTGTGATTTCTGTAGAAACAGAACATATCACAGCCATGGTCAGTGCACTGCTGAGTTCATTACAAAATATCATCAGTCAGGAATGAAAATAACCTGTTAGGGGAAAGCTTCACCCAAAACTGCAGAAAGCCTTCAGAGGTTTCCAGCCTGAAATTTATGCAACTTGGAAAACACCTTACAGGCAGAAGACAATCTCCAGAAACTGCTTCCCAACACAAAGCCCAGTTTGTGCTAATGCTGATGCAAAGCTGCTGATGTTCATAAGCTCTTATATGAGTCCCAAACAAACATTATTCTTTTTCTCGCATTTCAATCATAATCTTAGCAAGATAAATTGGACAAAAAGCAGATGATTATGTATAAAGAAAGGTGTTAATCACAGGTAAAAGATGCTTTTTTTTTTTTTTTTTATGTTAGTATCACATTATCATTTAGGCTGGAAAAGACCTTCACGATCATCAAGTCCAACCATGAGGAAGAAGGGTAAAACATTTGAGCTGTTAGCAGTCTAATTAAAGATGTATCATGTTCATTCCTGCTCTTTCATTTGAACAGAGGTTTGTTGCCTATAGGAGAAGCTAGATAAAAACACCAGGAAGCAACGGATGGGGCTTCGTGACTCTCAGTATTGAAGGAATGTCAGCAGAACCAGAGGGCAGACAGCAAATGAAACTGGTAAAGTACTGGCAGCATGCACAAGAGAAAACGATAACTGGAAAGCAATGAGGAAGCAATGACAAAAGGTGAGCACAGGGTGATGACCACTGCAGGCTCACCAAGACCTGCAGCCACCATGTTTGGCAAAGCAGCTAACACCTTTCAGACTTCAATACACTGACTTAACATCGATAAGAAAAAGAAGTAGGCATTTTGAAGATTCATAGAATAATCTAGCTTGGAAGGGACCTCTGGAGCCTCCTTCACAGTTGGATTATGATGTTTAGGCATCATTCACCTGAGTCTCTACTCCTCCAGGGTGGAGACACCACAACCTCCCTGAGCAACCTGTTCTCCTACTAGAGCACTCTTCGTGGTGAAGTGTTCATGGCACCTTCCTGATCTTGCTCATCAATTAACCAGAATAAGACTTATTTGGCAAAACTGAAATTCTGACTGCATGTAATGCTATACAATAAAGACTTTACAGGATTTTCTTTGAAAAATAAAATTTGTTTTTTTTTTTCTTTTAATCAGGACATTATATCTTTCAATTATAATAGCTCATTTTTTCATCCTATTATTTAATGCAGCACAACAATGACTACAAGCCTGTAGCAGCAATGTTTGAAATCGTAAGAATCATAGAAAAGGTCAGTGAAGAACAGAATATCCAATTAGGTATAATCATGCTGAAAATGTAACAGAAAAGCAAAGGAAGAGAAAAGAAGACAAATTATCAAGGTGAAATCCCATCCATCCCTCAAAGAGTTTCAACATGAAGGGAGAAACTACACACAGCAAGGTAAGAAGAACACTATTTTGTTTCCACTATGCATAGTAAATGTAACAAAGGGAAATAACAAGTACAGGGTTATTACTTCTATTTGCTGACAATACCTTTACCTTGTCAGCCAGTGATAGTACGAAGGCATGTAAACGACGCTGTTATTAACAGCAAAGCCAACAGCAAACGGACACCTGCAGAACACAGAAGGAGGAGCAGGTATGTATTAGCATACAGCAATTCTATCTATACTGGATGCTTCTAAATTGGGCCAACAAAAGCACAGGAAAAAAAAAAAAAGTATTTTCCAGAACTCTCCGTTACCTCTCCTGCAGCTACCCCATCTCACAGAGCCCAAACATGACTCTCCACGTGTGATCAAAAGGGAGGAAAGGTGCAAAGCTGCATGTCTCCTCCATTTAGTGTGCACAGATCTCACCTGAACTTCCTCCACGAATGACCACTCTCTTTTCCTCCGGCAATTTCCAAACATTAAAATTGCAGAGATGGAAAACCAAACTGACATGGAACTAAGATGGATCCAGGCTTAAAAATACTGCACTGAGATGTCTTGAGGGCACATTTTAAGTATTTATCTACCACCTATGCCTGAGGTTTCAGGCATTTGCTATTCTAACCAAATATAGTTGCCGTACAGGAAGAAGAACAATTGCTATAGATGCCCTGCAATCACAACTTATTGCCCTGTATAATTAAGCAGCTGTTGCTTTCAAACAGCCTGTAACTCTTTTAGAGAAAACACAAAAAAACCAGCAAAATCTAATTTCAGGATGTTCCACTAATGCCTGCCCACCCCTTTCCAACTCCCTACAGATGCCCAGATGGCTGTTCTTTCTCCTGGGAAACACATGTCCCGTCCAAAGCAAACACGGCTGCTTAGCTTCAGAAGGAAAACGGGCAAACCCCCACATTATGACTATAATAATTCATTTTTCCCCCCTTCAAAACAAGCATGTCACAAAGGCATCTGAAAAACAGTCTCTGGCCTCTGCAGGTGCTGTAATATTTCTGATTTGCTGATAAAACAGATACAGTGAGGAAAGACTCTGCCTGGCACTGTGTCTGATTTGTGTGACTCCTTCAAACATTACTCCTCCAGTGGCAAACAGTGCTCTGCGTGGTGGACTTCAAAAGACAAACGACTCTTGTGAAGCCGAAAACTTACCCAAGGAACAGAATTACCTCTGTCAAAATGATCTCTAACATGTGTCATACAGGGACTGCAGCTCTCCGAGGAGCCCCAGACTTCTCCAGGGCCGACAGGGAGTTGCTGGCTCCCACTGCAAAGGAAAGCCAGAGTCTGCCTGCATTAATTTTCTTTCAAAAATTCTCAGTTCTTACAAAATCCACACCTCAGCCCATCAAACTGAGGCACTCTGAGACCTGTTCTGACATGAGTGAGACCTGCTGTGACTGAGGCACCTCTCATTTCTTTGGTGCTGTGTCAATTTAATTCAACATATCCTAATAACTCCCACTGTCCTTCCTCTCTTCTCTGCTGAAGACTGGGTCTCTCACTTTGCCTGCCCATAGGGTACCAGTAAAATGACAGAACAGTGATGAAAGAATAAAAGAATAACAGAATAATTAAGGTTGGAAAAGACTTCTCAGACCATCTAAATCCAGCAGTCAACCCATCCCCACCGTGCACACTGAATCATGTTCCTAAGTGTCACATCTACATGTTTCTTCAACACCTCCATCAAGCGCCTGGTCCTGAAACAGCCCAGTACTTGTAAACAGAGTCTGATGTCACACCAAACCTTGCAGTTCCTTATCTGCCTCAGAAGACATGCCACAAAAACCATGTGCCAAAAGGTATACACATATACTTACGTATCTCGACTGAAAGAAAAGCGTATCATACTTTGCAGATTCAAGCAGCACTCCTCACTGAAGAACTGAGTATTTAAATTGCTAAGAAAAGAATCTACTTTAAGAAACTGATGACTGTAAACCACTTAAAATTATTTTCATCCCTTCTCCCTAATTAATAATTCAAATGAGCTTAAAATCAGCCAGTTTCATGTTTTCGGGTCTCTATATAAGCATGTGATTGCCTTAAGCTTAATGAATGCTTTTCATTAAAATACCGTAACTTTATTAAATTTAATAAAAAACAGTACAACAAGGCTAATAGATACCTCTATTGACGTTTTAAAAACATTAGGATTAAAGCTTATGCAAATAGTGTTGAAAACAGAACAATCTCATTGATTGGCCTTTCAGAGCAAGTACTTAGTGTTTTAATGAACAGTTCTTCCACAAGCTTCCCAGATGAATTCCTCTACATGGCCTGATATGGCCTGTGGAGCAGGACACACATCCACGTGCTGTGCTGTTATCACTTAATGCAAGGCACTGTCTCCTTCAGAAACATCTCTTTAGCTCAAAAGAATATTCACCTATATCATTAACATCTGCACAGATGGTTAAAAATGAATTACATTTCCTTTTCCTGTATGTTTTTTTCTTTTCTTTTCCTTTTTCTGCCTATCACAAAACCATTAAGTAGGAAAAGGCTTTAGGATCACTCACTCCAACACCAGCCACTCCTCACCATGCCCACTAACCATGTCCCTCAGTGCCACATCTTCATGGTTCTTGAACACCACCACCTCCCTGGGCAGCCCATTCTAAAGCCTCACCACTCTTTTTGAGAAGAAATCCAAACTGTATATACAACAGAAGTCAACGATGTCAATTTCATTCTCTTGTGTATTCAACTGTTCTACCTATCCTCTGCAGAGGAAAAAGGACTTGCCTGGAGTCAGCGCCTTTCAGTCCTGGCTGCGCTTAGGCACAGCTTTACTACACCTGTGAACAAATGTAGTTTGTTTTTTCGCCTTTGTTTTTTGCAAAGGTCAAATGCAATACAAAGATGTGCATTAGGTTGGAAAGACTGCCACCAGCCCATCATGGCTCACTGCACCTGGCTGCATGGCACTGGGGCACCCACACCCGATGGCAGCACTCTAACACAGCTCCTGCACTACACTGGAACTCTCCAGCTCTGCAGACAAGCAGCCAGTGAACGAGTGGTTGACAGGATTGGAAGAAACACAGGAGGAAATGTGTTTTGGTAGAAAGGAGAAAAACTCCTTGTGAATCACTACTTGCAGCACAACCCATGAAATTCAATGCAGTGCTGGTCTATTCAGAGCTAATTTTATTTTTCAAGTGAAAATAATGAAACATGACGGACTAACACTGGTTTGTTTCCTCCCTCTCACTAGCTGCGCCAGCAGCATGATGCAGTTGCTGGAGAGGGGACTCCAGCCCTGTGGCCGCAGGCAGCATATGGAGCAGCAGTGCTGCCTGGGCAGCAAGGAGCAGTGGGCCCCTCACTGGCACTGACCTGGTGGTGCGCTCGCTGCTGCTGCTGCCACCGTGCTCGTGGAGTGAGCAGGGCTGCTGCTGTCCTGCAGGAGACAGGAGCTGCTGCTGCTGCTCTTCTTGACAACTGGCTCAGGGGCACTGGGCAGGGGTACAGGGTGGCTGATCCCCAGCTCCTCTTCCTGGGCTTGCTGCCTCCTCAGTGCAACCTGGGGACAAGAAAGCAGACACAGGGCTTGAGCAGTGTGTAATGGCAGCAAAGCAAGGCTCAAACCCAAGGCAGGGGTTTCTTCTCTGTACTTTACAGTGCTGACATCACAATCCAGACAGTGGGTACAGAAAGATAAAAGAGAGCTTACAAAGCTATTTAAAACCTCTTTTCCATGCAAACGCACATGAACGAACCCATGAAATGCTGGAGCCACACATATAGAAAAGCTGACCGTATAGCTGCTCTTGGTTAGAACATACTGTCAAAAGCACCACTCTCTGCTGACAAACAGCTCCCAGGGACAAGAAATTGGTCTGCTTTACTGTAAGGCAGTTCTTCATGAGGGCTTATCCATGCAGCCTGGAGCTCCTCCCAAGCCTGCTGGGCTGCCTTGCAGCTCCCTGTTGGAAACCATGCACCCACACAGGCCTTGCTGGTGCAAAACAGGCTCCAGAGCAACAGCAGTGTTGGGGAAGAAGCAGGAACTGCTGCTGCTGTGTGCTGTGTGTGAGACCTCATTGGGACACTGCAAGATGGCTCTCTGCCTCCTTCCTGCCTCTGCTGCTCTGTATGGGCCGTGCTCAGTAGTCATTGAGGGCTCCCCAGCAGACCTCTGGGCAGCAAGGCAGTCCAGCATGGCTCTGCCCATGCCAAGCCCCAGCACACAGCCAGACATCCTGCCTACAGCCACCTCCCTACACCCTGCCACACGGCTGCTGGCTTCCATCTGCATCCGAATCCTAGGGGATCTGCCCCAGGCTGCAATCACGGGCTCTTCTTCCATAAGTTCTCCTGGATGATTCCCTAGGATTCCTCTCTACCTCCTGGCCATCCTGAACAGCAACACTGTTCTAACATGGACATGGTGTACCACCAAGGAGAAATCAGTGACAGCTGGTGAGACACTTTCAGAGCAAAGCGTGTAGGTGTGCACACACTGCGGGACTCAAGGACTCTCCTTGTTCTGACCCCATAAACGGACAGCCTTGACCTGCAGCATTCCTCGGATGCAGAGGGGCTGCTGCAGGGATGCATCCGAAGGAGCACAGGCACTGCAGCTCCCACTCCAACATGGCTCAGTGAGGGAGCGAGGACCTCAGTGCCACCTCCCAGCTAGGCAGGGAGCAGCAGCCCAGATGTCACCTGCATGGTCTGACAGCCCTGTGACTACGCTGTGACCGTCTGATGAACAGTCCTGCCCAGGACGGGATGCAGCCTGCTTTGCTGCCGAACACCATGGGCTTGCCATTTAGGTTTCGGTTTACACACTGAGCCTTCCCATGCAACATGAGGGGAGGTTTGACAACACTGTTTAAAACATCTGTCTTTTTAGAAACGAGCTCAACTAAAGCCACACAGGCTCAGAAAAAATGGATGCACTGAACGCAAAGCTGCAAGTGGGAGAGAGCTACTATTAAATGGTGGACTAGGTTATTGTCTAGCTGAAAGCAAGTTGTCTAAGAGGAGGGAAATCCCAATTTGGCGTTAAGTAGAAGTTCTAGGACAGATTCACTTACTGGAAAGGCACAAGCGCACTTTAGTTTCGCCGCTTTTAAAGCAGAAGCACGGTCAGATGTTCTACAAGCACCGCCGGGTGCGTTCGGCTGCCTGTCGGAGCGCAGAGGTGAAGCGGTCCGACTTCAGCGTCGAGAAAACCCCGCATTCCCGTGCACAAACAAGCAGACAGCGAGCGCTGCCCGAGCGCCTGCTTCCGTCGGGAAGGGCAGCGGCTCGCTCCGCTCGGCCGGCCGCGGCTCTGCGGGCAGCGCGCTCACCGGACGGCCCCGGCCCCGCTCCCCCCGGCCCCGCCGCGCGGCGCGGAGCTGCGGACAATGCGGGCACCGCTCCGCCGCCCCGCGTCTCACCTGCGCGGCCATCACCCGCTGCCGCTCGGCGATCAGGCTGCACTTCTTGCACTGGCAGTCCCGCCACATGCAGAACCGCTTGTGCCCCTTCAGCGGCGAGGAGTAGCCGTGGTTGCGGCAGCGGGCACACTTGGGCAGACGCGGCAGCTTCTTGCCCGCCGCCGGGGCGGCCGCCATTTGGGCCGCCGCCTTGCCGAGGCCGCCCGCCTTGTCCCCCGGCCCGGCGCCGTCCGGGGGCTTGCTGACGGCCGGGGAGTCACCGGGCATGGCGGCCCGGCGAGGCTTCGGCGCGGCTCTGCCCGGCCTCGCCCCGTCCCGTCGCGTCCCGTCCCGCCACCCCCCGCGTTTTGGCGGGAGGCCGCAGCCCGGCCTCGCCCCTCCCGCCGCCCCCTCCCCCGGGCCGCAGGCCGCCAGCCGCCAGCCCTCGTCCCCCGCGGGCCGGGCGCCGGAGGGGGCTGCCGCGCCCGCCCTCCCCGTCCGTCCCTACGCTCCCGGCCCGACCGCGCCGTCGGGGAGCCCCGCGCGGCCCTGCGGCGGAGCACGGCGGAGCCATCGGGAGCCCCCGCCAGCGGCGTTCCGCGGCCGCGCTTCGTGCCCCGCTGCCCGCGCGCGGTTCGGCACGCGTGGCTCAGCGCTTCCCTGGGCCGGAGGGGGAGCGCACAGAGCCGGCCCGCCCGCCCGGTAACGGCTTCACAGACGGCCGAAGCCGCGCGCTGCGGGGAGCCGGGGAAGATGCATTTCTCTTTTCCGTAGGCTCCCGCTCGGCCCGGCGCGGCGTGATTTACAGCCCCAAGCGGCTCTACAGATATTATTTACAGTATTAATATTTCCTCTGTTACACCTTTAAATCTTTCCGGGCTCAACTTCAGATGACGCTATCTTCACGGTGAAATGAAACTATTAAATTACATCTCCATCTAAGATGAATGACAACTGTCACAGGAGTGACTCGACAGAGATGAAGCAGAAAGCGCCTGAGATTACGCGGGGCTGATTTATAAAGATTGCATAAAGATTTCTATAACCCAACTTCATGACTCAGCATATCGGATGGTAATAAGTTACAGTAGGTAGAAATTTATTTCTGCTGGAAGAAGCCAAGGAGAGCTTCCCCCTCCCCTCACAGCAGCCCTCTCCCGCCAGCCCTGCACGGGCTGAGCCCGCAGACCGCCAGTCACCACCACACCGGCCCCTCCGGGGAGAGGTGCTTTGCAGTACCGTCCGCTAAACAGATCGCAGCGTTTACTTGATGGCACAGCGATAGGAGATGAGCGTGGCGTTGCCCTCCTCACGCTGATGTGCCCCGGCTGAGCCCAGCCTCGCCCCGCGGCGCGGTGCTGCGACCGCAGCTCCTGCAGGCGGTGACCGCGCGTTTCCCTGCAGGAGCAGAAAATGAACGGCAGTCGCACCGCTGCGCTGCGCTGTGAGCGGTGTATCGCACTGATAACGTTTTAAGCAGGTGAACGATGCGGGCGGGCGTCCTTAGCTTCCTAGACTGAAAGTGAAATCCGTCCCTGAACGAGGCCGTTTGCTATCCTGTAGGGGGGCACTGATCGGGTTCCGAAGCTGTTGGCTGCAAGTCAGCCCTGAAAGGGAATCTCCGGGTTGTGAAGTTGTTCTGTGAGTGGGTAAGCCCCGGCAGGTGCTGTGCGGCCGCTCAGATGCAAATCGTCCTGAATGGAAAAGGAGATGGAAGGGAGGCTAAATCGTCGGAAAAAGGAAGCAAAGCAAACAAAACAACAATTAAAAAAAAAAAATCGAAGTGTGAAAAGGTAGGAAAAGAAGAGAGAGGTCAGCAGAAATGACGGGAGGAGGAAGAGGAAAACTGGAAGGAGTGAAAAAAAAGGAGAGAAGAAACGTGGTATGTGGAATGGGCAAAGACAGGCAGTAATAGCAGTTAATAGCAGTTACTAACTGCACACCAGTGGTTTTTTGGGTTTTGTTTTGTTTTTTTTTTTTCACTTAGGAACTAAGCGAGACAGCTGAAAAAATGACTCACAAGATGCAAGTGATGCAACAGTTCTCACAACAGCACAAATTCACCCGTCTTTCATGTAAGTATTTCATAGTCCTGCTTTCCAGGACAACGACACAGATCCTTGTTATCCACGATGTTATTGGTGAGGAGTTCAGTATTGATTAGTTCTAGCCCCAGTATTTAGTTTTCTGGGTGAATGCCACCGAGATAGCGAGGTGCCTGCTGAGCACAAGGGCACAGCCAAGCCTCCAGCTATGCATCCCTTTGTTTTAGTTTGCTCGTGCCACGCTTTGAGGATGGTTTTAGCTTGCAATGTTGTTTGTCTCTGGCTTTTTTTTTTTTTCACGAGCGTTTGGTGAGGATGTCAACGCATCACAGGGCTGGCTGTCCATGGATTCATGTGGGAAGGAGAGATGGTTGTCACTGCCAACAGCTCTAATACAGACCTGAGCAGTCTCACTGCAAGCCTTCAGGAAATCAGGTTCACTTGTTCAGTGCATCTGGGTGCTTCTGATTTGATGCTAGCAGTGATGTCAGTGACTTAGCATCACTGCTGTTTGCTGACACCTTTGGAAATAAGGACCTTTAAGAATTGTTTATGATGAAAAATTGTAAGAAGAACCTTTGTACTGTCCTTTGATGCTTTTGCACAAGCCTCTCAAGTACAAAATGCCATCTGTTTGCAGTGATCTGTCTGCTGCTGTTTCAAGTCTTTCGATGATTCTTTGCACCTAAAAAAAGTCAGATTTGATAACAGAGCCATTGACTCCAGGAGCAGCTATGCCTCCACCATTTCATTTGGCATGCCTGAGCAGCTCAGTAGAGAAGACACAAATGAAAATGGTCCTAATTCTGGCAGTGTTGCTTGCAGAAAAGAGATCACTGGTTTCACCAGTGTCAGCACGCTGAGTGCATTCAGGGCTTGTCTCCCCACTAAAACGATTCCAAAAAGGTTTCTCTGTATGGCCAGGAAACTGGGAGGAGATTATATTGCTTCTATATGTTCTGTGGCTAAACCAAGAGCGCTTCTTTCTAACACTGTTCTGAAAAATAAATGATTTTCTGTGATTCATACTCTGGAATTCTGTACTGAGCAAAGCAAATTAATCATTTCTTATTTAAAGTAGCTGGAAAAAAGAATGCATCGGTCCATGGCCACAAAGGAGTATAGTTCTCCCCTTTCCTCCCGGTTCCTCCTTTGGACCCCAGCCTTTGTGCCACAGTGATGTGGTCATTTATTTGTGTACCCACAGCCCCCATAACATTGCTCTGCAGCAGTGAGCAATGGCTGGACGCAGCCGGGGACAGTACAGCATCATCTTCTGTTCCAGGCACCTAGACCTCTCTTCATGGGACTTCAAACCCTCACGTTTCTCTCTGTATCCCAAGATTACGTACAGCCTGGGTCTCTGCTGGATCTGATCCTCTTTAACTTTTCTATGTATCCTCTTTAACTTTTTGCTGCTCCAAAAGTAATGCCTCCTACTTTAAGATGTTGACCCATGACATCAGAGGCAGATGTTGGTGCTATGGCAGTAGAGGCTGAACCTTCCCACCAATATCCTGTTACTTTTTGTTGCCATGAGACAAATGGCAGCAGAGGGGCCATCTGAGACAATGGCATCTGATGTAGAAACGTGGATGAAGCAAAGGGGTGCAGCTGAATTCCTCCATGTGGAAAAAATGGCACCCACTGACATTCACTGATGCTTTCTGAACATTTCTGGAGACCAAGCAGCAAATGTGAGCAGAGTGAGGTGGTGCGTAATGCATTTCAGCATGCTGACAGTGCTGTGACAGTGCCGTGAAAGACGAGCCCTGTTCCAGTTGGCCATACAAAGCTGTCCTACCACAGAATGAGGAGTATTTTGATCACCTCATCTATGCGAATCAGGCAGTGGTTTTGACTGTGTTGAAAAATACTGTTTTGTAGCTGAGAATTTGCTATACCCAATAGTGTTATTGTGCTCTTTGTATCTATTGTAGTTTCCATGCAAATAAATAGGAGTCATTACTTTCAGTGCAACCATCACACATATGTATGTGTTTGTTTGCGGGCACTGGGTCAAACCAGTGGGTTTTTGCCCTTTTCTTTGCAGCAGATCTTTTTGACTCCCCTGGGTCATTTTACAGATCAAACCACAGGGGTAGTTGAGATCTCCCAATAGAGACTCAGCAGCCGGAGTGGTAAATGGCAGAAGTGTCCATAAACTTTCCAGACACAGAGAACAAAATACCAGGAAATAGCCAGAGAGAGCCAGGTGAAGGAGAGAAATGTGCCAGCACATCCCTTGAAGTGCTGGCAGTGACTGTGAGACACCTTGCTGGCTGGTTCCTGATGCTGACTCCCACCTTTCATCTACAGCTGCAGGACTGTGGATGTCCCAGCTGCCATGCAGCCATCAGTCAGCAGAACAAGGAGTGTGCAGCTGCTCCATCTCCAGTGCTCGAGCTGTGACAACCCACACATGTCATTTATGCAAGCAATATTCCTGTGTCTGTAGGTCCCCATAAAGGTAAGCATCTGCTGTAGGGATGGACCCCAGGAGGACTGTGACAACTGAAATGAAGTGTACTGTACATACTGTACTCAGTATCCCAGAGATAGTTCAGGAAAAATCCAGTAGGTGGCATAAAGAAGCCATGGTTGTTTGTTTTATTTTATTTTATTTTTTTTGCAGTTTTACTTCTTCCATTCATTTCTTATTTTAAACCTGAAGTTTTGTCTGCTGGCTCTTAAAACAACCCTGAAAGCAACGTTTTGTATTGCAAGCACAGAATTTTCTTGATACTTTCTGGAAGTATATATATTTTTTGTGTCTTCATTTGTGCTTTCATAGGGGTTATGACTCTAGTACAGGTTGCACCACAACCTGGAGGTGAGGATTTCTTCTCAGAACAGGCAGATCCGAACCCAAACCTGGCACTGAAATGCCCCGTGTTTGAAAGGGTTTAAAATCAGCTCCAGCATTGTCAGCTCAGACACTTCTCTATTATACTGTGACATAGGTTTAGCACCAGCAGCATCACTCAGCATCACTGGAATCTGACAGTCCACAAATCGTTTTTGCTAAAAGTCCATTCAGGCAAACTGAGTCTTTCATTCAGACATAAGCTTCTGAGAGCTTCATTCCTCCGTGCTCCAAAAAGTGCTTCAGTGTACCTGCAGCACTTCTCAGTTGCCCATTTGTGCACCTAGTGATCAGGTTTTTCCATGACTAATGAAGGTCAGATGTTGCATTTATGTTTATAGGGCATGGGGCCTTCATGTGCCTGTAACCCCAGTGTGCTGCTGGCCTTCTCTTCAGAATCCCATCTCTCTGCTGTCCTGGTCTCAGGCTTTCGCTCACTGAGTGAACACGTGAAGCAGCTTATGGCACTGCAGCCACTCAGATATTTGCTTTCTTTTTAACCTCTGGATGTCTCATTCTATTAGTCAGGAAGACTGCTGCTCCCTGCTCTGCTTGTAGAGCTCAGCAATCAGCTCACGTTCCCTTCCCTCAGGAGGACCAGGTGTGACATGTGCCCAAGGGACCCTTCGCAGAGGAGAGCACAGGCCTGCTGCTGTAAGAAACACGACCACTGAGTGAGGGTTTCATTGGCACTCTGCTTGCCTGACGTTCTGGCAGCGTGGAAGGAGATCTCCACGTCAGCAACTTCAGGTGAGCTGCAGCCACCAGAAGGCACTTGTCTGAGCAAAAGCATATTTGCTAGCAAGATATGCATTTGATAGAAACTAGAGTTTAATGTTCAAAACCTCAGGGTTTTAGTAAGAGCTACTTACATAAAGACCAGAAAAGCCTGTCTGCAACAACAGAAGGCCCTTCCCCTTCACTCTTACGATACTGGCCAGCAGCGTGGGCCCACAGTACTGAATGAAAGCACAACTCACCAGAAACAAAATTCACTCCGTTACATCATGCCACATACTGTACAAAAACAAGGGAGTTTTCAAGAACAATGAAGCAAATAAAATCAACAACACTCTTACTATACCTCATCATGTCTCATCTACTTTTTCTAGTGACAGATAAAGAAAAATTTACCAAAACTTTCCAGTTTTCTTCATGCAAGTCAGGATCATTTCATTGCCAACTTAAGGACTGAAGAGGATATACTGTCAGCTGCTCGGGAATTTCAGTCGTTCAATCCAAATAGCAAAATACTAAATGGCTAAATTATTAAATTAAATTATTAAATGGTTAAACTGGCTATTTGGAAGCATTATTAGGTGCAACTTTTAAAATAATGGTAAAAAAGTGAGTGTGGGGAAAGCATGGGACTGCTCCTCAGTCTTCATTGCTCATTTTCAGCGCACTTAAAAATTAATTGGATCCAGTGACTTAGAACATTGAAGACTCTTGCATGACTCATTAAGCTGACACTTCTAACATTTGTAATTCACACTGTAAGAGTGATAGAATCACATAAGCCATCTATATGTTTGAGCTCCTTCATCAGGGTAGGACTGGTGCAGGGAATGCCCTTAGATTTGAGTATCGTCATCAATTCAGCTCTAAGACATCTGTAATGGAGCCGAGTTTGATAGACTGCCAGAGTGTGACAAACTAAGCTCCAGCCTCTTAAAATCGCCAGGACAATTAATTGCTACTTTTTTATTTATAGTCTTCAGTCTTTTATCGGATACTGTTAAATTCCCACTTCACTGAGCAAGTCCATTAGTATTTAAAGGAACAAATAGATCATTTCAAATTATAAAGCATTTCTTTTATTTTCTGCTTTCTTTTTTTAATTGTGCAAGTCCTGATTTTACATTCTTTATCTTAAATAACCCAAAACTGGATGATGGAGTTCCAGGTTTCTGAGCTGTTTTTCCTAGGTGACCGAAGATGCAGGTTTTGCTGTGCTTAACGTACTGGCTGCCTGATTGTTTGCATTTCTCATAATTTCTGTGTTTGATAGAAGCAAATGAATGGTGACAGCAGCCTTCTGTGCATTTATTTTTACAGGGAGGTTTGGAGGTAGGACCCAAACGCTGACAGAGAGCCCTGGTGTCCTCATCCTTGGTCCCTGGAGTGGAGATGCTGGAGATGTGGGCCCATCTGTCATGGACAGCCTTGCAGGGTGCTATCAGGATGAAGATCACAGCACTCAGTTGGCTTCCTCAGGTAACGCTTTCCTACCACTGTACATCAGTCAGTGTGTCAGGGTTGGTGGTCTCTGCACATCTTGTATGCACGTTGGCTAATTAGGAGTAATTGAGTTTCTCCAGTTCTATTGGCTAGAAGGTGCTAAGGAAGCTGACACAATTGTTACAAACAATTTCAACTGCCAGGCTATTAATTTTAATTAGGTTGGCTTTGTCTAGACATGGAGCTGCCTTGTCAGGTGATGGGAACACTGTGTGGAAACTCATTAGGCCAACATTCTAATTCTCTGCCATCCCTTTGCGAACAACCTCCTGCAGATGCTGGAAAAGAAGCATTTGAAGGCCAGCTCTGTGACGTTGGCCAAGTTCACACAAGTACTCATGTTGCCTAAATAAGACCCATTTAAATACAGTAGAAATCTAAAATTGTACCAGATAACCCATAGTAAGGTTGAGAACAAAGAGCACTTTTGCTGCACAGTGCTTTAAGATGCGTGTTTTTGAGAAATGAAGGCATGGAGATTGCCTGTCTGATACTAAAAAGCCATTTCAGTGAGCTCAGGGTACCTGAAGATGGGTAGGCCACAGATCTAAAATTGCCCGAGCATCCATTAACAATACATACCCTGCTGTCCTTGGGATTCCTTGCATTCTATTTGTGCATAGCCCAGCTGCCTGGACGTTCCTTAATCAACAGCCCATTGCCTTGTGAAGTTTTGCTTTGCTGGGTTAAGAATACAGACTGTAACCAACTCCAGTGATCGACCCTTATGTGCTCCAGTGAGACTGCTTCTATCATTGAAAGCAAACAAAAAAGACCATTAGAAACAAAATGAAAATTACCCTCCTTTTTTTTTCTTTTAAAATACTTGCCTGCTCAGATCTTGACTTTCCCATTTGTTAAGATGGATGTTGTAGAGTCTGGCAATGATGTATCAAAAAATACCTTGCATTTACCTTGACTTCCTATTCAGGGAAGATCCCTAAAATGATTGCTATTGTCATTATTAAGTTCTAAAGGGCACCACTTTACCAATTCAATGAACACTGATGAAAGACAGTGGAAATAACTTGTACCAGAGAAGTGAGAGGAGGCTGCACAGGTAGTCGTAGCTCACAGGTGAATGAGTGCAAGTGATGGTGATAGGAGCAGACAGTGTGGTCCAGCACTGCAGTTAGGAGCCCAAAAGCTGGGTTGCACAGCCTCCTCCTGGCGAGAGCTGGAGGAGCAGCTCTCACACTCTTGGCAGTGTTGCTACAGAGCAGTGGGAAGGACAGATGCACCATGGTGAGAGATTCATTAGTTTGCTAGCTTCGCAATCAGCAGTGCTGGAAAGTAGTACAGGAGCCAGAGATGGGAGTGAGTTGCATGTTTTCTTTGTAAGTCTGCAGTCTGTGTTACATTCAGAGTAAAACATTTCAGGATATCTAGTTCCTGAGCTCAGTTTGTTCAGTTCTGGAGCAGCATGTTTAATCCTCCTGGTCCTTATGCCCCTCAGTAATGCTTACCAGCAGTGAACTACAGAATTCCTGGGCAGTCCCGAGATATGCAGCCTGTTTGTTTTCCTGTTTTGTACCCATCTTTGAAGAACTTTTTCTTTCAGACTTCTTCAAGAGCATTATAGACAAACTTTCATTTGCTTGGAAGAAGGCTTCAGCCCTTTTCATCTGCTTCTATAAATTACAGCACTGACTCTTTTGATCTGGCTGCTGGTCAGGGATCATAGAATAGCTTAGGTTGTAAGGGACTTTAAAGATCACCCAGTTCCAACTCTCCTGCTGTGGGCAGGAACATGCCACCAGAACAGGCTGCTCAGGAGCCCATCCAACCTCACCTTGAGCACCTCCAGGGATGGGTCACCCATAGCTTTTCTGGCAGCACTGCCAGTGCCTCACGGCCCTCTGATTAAAGAATTTCTGCCAAATCTTAACCAAACAAACATCTAATTTCCCCTCATTTAGTTTAAAGCTATTCCTCCTTGTCCTGTCACTATCAGACCAAAAAAGAGTTGGTCTCCATCATGTTTATAAGCTCCCCTCAAGTACTGGAAGGTTGCACTGAGGTGTATCTAAACCCTTTTTTTCTCCAAGCTAAGCAAGCCCAGGTCTCTCAACCCTGCTTCATAGGAGAGGTGCTCCAGCCCTCTGATCATCTTTGTGGCCCTCTCTGGACCCTCTCCATCAGCCCCCCATTCTTCCTGTGCTGGGGTCCCCAGACTTGGATGCAGTTCTCCAGATGGGGTCTCATGAGGGCAGAGCAGTGAGGAACAATCCCCTCCCCTCCCTGCTGGCCGTCCTTCTCCTGATGCAGCCCAGGATACTACTGGCCTTTTGGGCTGCACGCAAACACTGCTGACTCGTGTTTTTCCTCCACCAGAACTCCCAGGTTCTCCTCTGCAGGGCTGCTCTCAGTGAGTTCATCTCCCAGTCTGTACACATATCTGGGACTGCTCCGACCCAAGTGCAACACCTTGCACTTGGCCCTGTTAAGCCTCACTAGATTCTTATGTGCCCACTTTTTGAGCAAGTCCATGTTCCTCTGAATGGCATCCCTCTCTTCTACTGTGTCAGCTGCACCATTCATTGTGGTGTCATCAGCAAACTTGCTCAGGGTACACTCAATCCTACTGTCTATGTCAGTGATAAAGATGCTGAAGAGATCCAATCCCAGTACTGACCCCTGAGAGACACCACATGTGACCATCTCCATCTGGACATAAAGCCATTAACTACAACACTCTGGCTGTGACCATCCAACCAATCCTTTAACCACTGAATAGTCTATCCTTCAAATCTCTCTCTCTTCAAATTAAAGATGTGGTGTGGGTCCTTGTCAAAGGCCAAGCACAGGTCCTTTGTGATGGTGGGGGACAAGTCTGTGCATGTGTCACACTTCAGGTACCAGAAATAAGTCTGTTTTACCAGCTTGCATGGCAAGTGATTTTGTTGGTATCCTCAAGGAAGTCATCATGTAATGTGAGGGAAGCTTCAGTTCCTAGGACTTGGCTTGTAGATAGCCTTCCAAATCTTGTGCAGGCCAGTGCATCAAAAGCAAGAAAACACCACCCTTAGATTTCCATGCAGGCAACATCAGGCTTGCAAACCTCTCCCATGCTGAGCTGATGGGAGAGCTGCAGAGGCTTTGCAGCTTGGCACAGTATTATGCGTGCCTTTATCTCTGTGGAACTTACATTTCTGCTAGCAGCTGTTTTGCAGCTCTCTTAACTGCTTCCAAAAGCAGTGCTTGGACACAGGCCACAGCTCTCAATCCCAGATCTTGGGAGAATACGCCTGGGCAGAAGGAAAATAAATGAGAGCATAACACAGCACTAAGAAGTACACACCCCCAGTCTGGTGGCTGCTGCCAGAGGTGGCTGCTCCCAGGATCCCAGCCTGCTGCCATCTGCAGATGTCCTCCCCTCAGAGCAGTGCTTCTCCTGGCTGCACGTTTAGAGGTATGCAGACATACCTCTGAATGTTCATGTGTCTGTTCAGTCTGCAGTTCTTGACACAAGTTGTCACATGAAGGCCAGAACGTGCAATCATCTTACAACAGCAAGAGATGGTGGCAAGCTCACACTGCTTTAAAAATTCACCCATCTCAATAGAAAAACCCTCCTTTTTACAGAGCTAACCCGAGGAACTTCCTCACCTTTAGTCGTATCTCTTGCTTTACTGCCCCTTTGAAAGTCACCTGTACTGCAGTCACATTCTGGGGACATGTTACATCCCTCATAGATTTCAGCAGCCACATTCTGGGGACATGTTACATCCCTCATAGATTTCAGCAGCCACATTCTGGGGGTGTGTTACATCCCTCATAGATAGGAATCCCCTCTCAGCACAACATCAATCTCCTTTTGAACATCTTGCTGAGGGCCAGGTGCAGAAACACGCACGGACCATTTCTACTCTCATCACTAACAGCTCTTCCTGAGCTCACTCTCAGGCAAGGTTTCTCCCCACATTACAGGTTTCCAGCCTTCTCCCACTCCCACAAACTTGCATTATTTTCCCTCAGTTGTTTCAGCCTGATTTTCCTAATTCTCATTTCCAAATCACATGTTTTTTATCAGCCTGTGTTTCTAATCTCTCACAACCTCTTCATGCAGCTGCTCTGCTCACACCCCTCCCAAATCTGCATCCACTGCAGAAGACATGAATGAGCTTCTTGCTCCTCCCACTGCTAAAGCACGTGCTGCAGGTTAAGCCACCACAAATGAAACGTGTGGTCAGACTGGGAAATTCTCACAGCAAACTTGCAGGAATGACAGTGCTGTGTGGGGAAGCCATTTCCTGGTCCATCCGCTGCCTACTGACATCTTCCCAGTGCCACAGGGCTGAGAGTGGCTGCCCTGCAAGTCCAACGCACCTTGGGACTGGAGAAATGTTGCTCCTCAGGCCCAGAAGTGCCCAACAGCAACACAGGCACATCACAGCTCGTTCACCACAGGCAGCAGGTGCCTTGTAGTTGTGTCTGAAAGACATGGCGATTGACTTCTGCTCTTCATGTCTGAAGGTGTTTAATAATACTCTGCTTAAGAGTATAATGGTGCCTTTATTTACAGATCTCTACTGCAGAGGTCTCTGAAGGGCAGTTTTATATAGCAAGAATTATTTAAAAGGCAGTTTGTCATTGTTCGTGCTGGCTGTGTTGGCTAACCAAATAGAACATGCATGGAAATGGTGCCCAGTGAGAACTGGCCAAGGGAAGGTATATCACTCACCTGGGCAGTGGCACAGGGTGAAGGAGCAGGTGGATAAAATGGCACAGGATGATAAAGTCCATCATGCTTCCTTGTGCCCTGCTGCCCCTGCTGAGGTGCCAACAGGTGCTGTCTGGAAGCTCCCGTTCTTCCTGAAGAACATCTCATTCATGAGAGTCTGCCAGGGACCTGCATGGAGTGGGTGTGTGTGGAAAACAGGCTTATCTTTCTCTTATAATGTGGAAAGCTGGAGGTGCATATCATGGCGGAAACAGAACACTTCCAGCAGAGCTCTTGAGGCATTGAATTCATTAATCACTCCTAACAAAACTGTCTGATGCACTGACCAGTGTATGCATACATTGCTTGCAAGGCAGTACTACTTCTAGCATCACTGAATCTGGTGCGTTGCTCCACTGCCTAAAAACCTGGCAGGAAACAGATGTGTTGTTCCACACACACTTCTAAGAAGTTACTACAGTCATCTCTGCAAAAAAGTAGTTGTAGTGTTTCCTGCAAAATACCTTTTACAGAGGTTCCCAAACAGTCGCCATTCTGCAGCCATTGAAAGCACGTTCCTGCCCAGCAGTACTCATAGAGAAGCAGCAAGGTACTGATCTGCTGGGTGATGCTATCCAAGTGAACTGTGCAGCAACTGGTAGAAATGGACAGCAACTGGGAGCTGAACTCTGACCAGGCACTTGGGTTCAGCACAGACGTGCAGAGTCACAGCTGCCAAACTCAGCAGGAGTCAGCAGGGACCTTTTCATTGACTTCACTCTGCATTACACCAGGCCTTCAGGAGTGAGGTCAAACAGTTCTGCAATCCCCAGCTGGAGTAAGAAAGAAATCTGAATCTCAGAGTCCCTTTCATCTCATTATCATCACCTCCCGGAATGCTTAGCTCCAAATCCTCCTTGCATGTTTGCTGGCACTGCTGCCTGAACCTCCTGCCTATGCTCCCTGCTCAGGGGCAGACCAAGCACCCACACTTCACCTGCACCCCAGGGATGCAGTTTGGACACTTCTCTTTTTCGCTGGGAAGGGTTTGTGGTTAATCTTCCTGTCAGTGGGTCTGGATGCAGACACAAAAGCAGGAAAGGATAAAGCCTGCATGCAGACAGAGCCCAGCAGAGAGCTGCTCACAGCCAGTTCTGCTGCTGCTGTTCAAAGGCACAAAGATGTCTGTAGCCTTTGGGCTGCTTCCATCCCCACAAACTGAGCCAGGCCTGTGTCAGGGACTGATGCCAAGGCTTGTATTACTCACACCAGGCTGAACGGGCCTCAGAGCAGTCCGGCTTCTCAGCCAAAAGCATGAGATACCAGGAGGAGCAGACAGAAGTCTATTTCTAGAATAACTTCAGTTCTCCCAGTTCCATCAAAATAATAACTCTGGAAGTGTGCCTTGCAAAAATGCATTCAAATCTATTGCCATCATGTAAAGATTGGAACAGGTAACCAATAACTCTCACTTCTTATCTCTTAGGGTGATCGTAAGCAGCACTGAGCTTCGCTTCATGTGTAACAGCATTACTGGAAAAAGACAGTAAAGTCCTTTACAGCCTTGAAAAAGTGGCAGGGATTTTATGTATTCACTGAGGCTTGGAGTTCAAAGGTGAAGACAATATCACGCTTTGATATACCGAGAGTCAATCATCATCTCATCTCAACTGGAAAACAAATGCCTGGGAGGGTGTGTGGGGGGAGTTCAATTCAAAGCTGGTATGCGTGGTAAACCCCCTAATCCCAGCACCTGTGATAAACACTATCCAGCAATAGCAGGTGGAATTCAACTTGGCTGGCACAGGGCACAGGAGGATACAAATGTTTGTGGGAACCTCCCCACTATTTCCTGGGGAAGACAGTGAGATTCACAGCGTCAGCTACTTCAGGTGTCAACCTCCTGGGGACAAGAGGGCCATCAAAGAGAATAAATGGCAAAGGAAGTAATTATTATATAATATTAAAAGATAAAAAAATCCTATTTCAAATTGGTTATGCTTCTCAATATACTACATCTCCCCTAGTGGGATGTTCAATGAGAGATAACATGCACTGACTCACTGAATATCCTGAGTTGGAAGGCACCCACAAGCATCATCAAGTCCAACTCTGGGCTCCACACAGGGCAATCCTAATTTCAAACCCTGCATCTGAGAGCAGTGTCCAAGTTCTCCATGAACTCCCATCACCTGGGGCTGTGCACACTGCCCTGGGCAGCCTGTTCCATGCCCATCATCCTCTGGTGAAGAACCCTTTCTTAACCCCGACCTGATTCTCCTTGAGGTTCGTGCACTCCCCTTACTCTGTCCTTTTCACTTGAATCCACCAAAACACCCAAAGTTATGGTTACTTTTCATAATTTTCCCGAGGAGACATGGCACAACGTACAGGTAAAACTGGGAGCACTCTGCTTTACATTTTAGTCCAGGACAGTGAGCCTTTGGGAAGAAACTGGACTTTGCATGGAAATGCAGAATCCAGAGCTTTCCGTGAAGGTTTTTAAGCTCTAGTTGGCCAATTACAGGCCAACCCTATTCCTTTAGATGGGGTACCTAAATAAACCCAGTAACTCTGATTTGTGTAGCCCTCGTCTTGCATGCAGTTGGAGGAGTCAGATTGCTCCTGACACTTCTGCCAGCCAGTGCCATCAGGCAGCAATACTATCATGTTGAACAACTGTACTCCCAACACATTTGTTTCTAATACACCAATTCTCTACACTCTCCTAAAAGAAAAAAGAAAAAAAAAGGAGAGGGGCACATTCATTTTCCACCCTCCTTCAGATAAAAAAGATGCACAAAGGTAGGTTTGGTGTGCCTGTCTCTGTCATTAGACACTTAAAATCCTAAGGACAAGATCAAGCCATCTTGACTCTGGTGTGCTCTCCAGCCAGTTGTCCAAATAGTGGCAAGAGGTGGCAGAGCAACACTTCTAAAACCAACAGCTTGTGCCTTGCTGACCCAACCTGGTCTCAGACAGCAGTGTCTGTCCTCATTGCTCACTCTCATTCACCTCCCTCTCTACCAGCGATGCCTGGTGTACTTGACAGGGGAAATGGTGATGTCCAAGGGGACAAATGGACATATCCAAGGGGATAAAGCACTCGTTTTATCATGCTCTAACAAGAGAGGGCTGTGGAGGGGATCAAGCTTCCACCAGTTCTGTTGAACCAAAAGCTCCCTCAGTGCCAACATGAGCGTGAAATTTGTAAGGACACCCAATGCTGGTGTCATGTACTCCATGTGCCTGATGCTCAGGCAGAGACATTGCTGCATTATGGACGTGAGGCAGCTGGTGTGAAGCCCCAGCCCTGCTGACAATGGGTACTGCTTTGTGCCACCACTGATGGGTGCACATGTGCCTAAGCTGAGCTGTGCCTCACACATGACAACAGGCATTGACCATTCCAACTGAGTGCAGCTGGCAAAGCACAGAGCATTTTTTACTGTTTCATTTATTTATGTATTTACTTATTTAACTGCTGTTTGCTGTCAGTCTTGTGTCGGAGAAGACCTTGATTTCACAACAATTTGGCCAACTGGAAACATACATCTGTAACTAGCAGATAGGTAAGAATCCACACAGAATTGGATGCTAAGTGGAATGACAAGAGAACTACAACATACAGAAGATGCAATAGCAAATCTGACTGATCGTGAAGTGGGGGAGGTTCTTTGGGACTACTATGTTGAGACACATACTCTTGGAAGATAAAGCCCAAAGGCTTTTAATTCAGTTGGTAACTGCTTTACAAAGAGTTATGTTAAATCACCTTTGCACTGTTCTTTACTGCCTTCCCACAGTGCCTCACCTGGACAGCAGAGAGGCCAGGTCCCTCCGTGCAGCCTTCACAGCAGGCACAAGACTAGTGAAGGCAGGTGTCTTAGTCAAAGCTTTTCACTCTGCCAACATGGGCACATGATGGTCTCTGCATCAGCAGCCCCCAAGGGTTGAAACTGTCCAGTCCTCCCTGCCTTGATTTACCAATCTATCCTGTTTTGCTGCTGCATGTATAATCTGCAGCATTTCTGGGTGATGACAAATCACATGCAAAAACAGGAGAGGAATAAAACAGCATAATGAAATTTTATTCTGAAAATATGGCAAGAGTCTAAGGCACTTCAAACATTTAAATACACATGACTAAAGTGAATGTGACAAGGTAGTAGCATTCCATAAATATGCACGAAGAACTACACTTATTTCCACTCGGGGAATATACAGCTGGTACTTGTAATTTTACTCTCCAATAAACATGAATGGAGCTTATACACTGACACAGTTAATAAAAATATGGTAACATGACATGTAATTCTTCATGTAGTTTTTAATTACTAAGGAATATAAAATGTTGAAAATACTGTGCGAGTTAATTTTATCTTTCGTATAAAAGTTATACATTATCCCCAATTAGCAACAAGTTACTTAGTGAACTTCTGAACTCACGAGAGGATCTATCCCCAACATCTAATCCAGTCACCCACCAGCTCAAGCTTCATGGAGCTCATTATATAAGCAACTGCAACTTCTCAATTTCAAAATAATTAAAAACATCAAAATTGTGTTGGAATGAAATTTATGAGAGTTACTGCGATAAGGTTTAGGCACAGTAAATATAAATGTTTTAGAATGATGTAAAACAAGCCACTGGGACCCCCCCCGCAAGGATAGCTTTAGACCTCTCAGGCAGTACATAACATAGGGAAAGACAATCTAAGAGAAAAACAGCATTAATGCCAGTGTATGGAAAGATGAGCAGGTGAGCAAAAAGAACAGTTCTGGCTAAGGCTCTCAGCTGAGTACTACCTAACTATATGCTTGCTTCAAGTTTAAGGTTTTTTTTTTTTATCTTTAGCACTAGGTCTCTGCTTTCACTTTGCTGGTGAGTTCAGGCACAAGACAATTACATTCAGTATCTGTCTCAGTAAAACAGTAACATTTAGCAGCTTAAAGATGGCATTGCGATTTTTACAGGTATTCATGCAGCACTACTCAAATGTAGCTCTGTGGGTAGGACCGGGAGATGTCTTTCTGCTAAGTCTAGGAGTGCCCTAAGAAAAAAGGAAAGAACAATTAATCACAAGGAAAATATTTTAGCCAGCCAAACACAGCACTCACAAAGCTCTCTGTTCAATTGCTTCCCTTCAACTGCACAATTAATCTTTTCTTTCTCTCCCCATTTTTGAAGAACACCACTAGCTATCATACAACCAACTAACCAAGAGTGAAAGTTGTTTAGACAGTGAAACGTTTAGCTGTAGGTGATCAGGTGAGTCAGGCCTCTAAGAACAAGTGGGCATCCAACAGAACATCTAGGACAATTCTAATTCCAGAAACAGCTTTGTTTTCATGTCCAGGTCAAAAATTAGTATTACAACGATGCAAAAGCACCTCTGCATGCTAGCCAGATTTGTGAACCCTGATGGTGAGCTGCTTTCACTGCTACTAACAAGGCAGAAGGCGGTATAGTTGGCCAGGAATCGGGCTAACAGAATCAGTCTGTTTAAAAATATACATTTCACTTACCAGCATAAAATTTTGCCAGGAATAAACCTGAAATTTCATGTGCTGTACAGATTAAGTGGGTTTTGCTTTTTGCTCACCTTTTACTAATAAGGTCAGAACAGCAAGTTAAAATGGAAGCTGCATTTGAAAAATTCAGTAGGTTGCGTACTTACCGGTGACTGGGTTTTGGAAAAGTTGACGTGTGCATAAAGGAGAACTGCTATGTCTTTATGTCCAGCTTCCAGGGCTATTGAAAGTGCTGTGCTGCCATCCTGAGAGAAATGAAGGGAAGAAATAAGATGATTTGTTCTTGTGTCCTCTCACTGGTCTCTTAAAAGCCTCAGAGCTCACAGAGAAGCGGAGATCCTACTGCTCAGATAGCTGAGTTAATTTAGAGTCTTGTTCAATTTCTCATATTATAATTAAGTGACAACAAACCTTTGCACTGCTGTTTTATGAGACAATCCAATTGGTAGAGGCCTCATAATTTCTCTCAATGAGAAGAGACTATTGCTGAGCAGGAATGAGCATGCCATTATCACAGCGTTATGTGTAGTACTCTGAAAGAATTGTGATTTTGGAAGATTGGTCTGAGAGAAACTACAGTATCAGGAGTGTAAGAGAAGAGAGGGATAAATGCTCATCAAGTATCACGGTAACTTGTATTATGATAATCACTGTTATGTTCTAACTGCCATTAACACTTTGAACACTGGCATTCATAGTTCCAAATGCATGGCTCTAAATGATGGCAATCTGAAAACCAATCAATGAATTTTAGTGGTCAAACAATCACCTCAGTTTCTCAGGAAGCACTATTTCTTTCAGAAACCACAGTCCTTGAAGCTGCTAAAAGCAGAGTGAGTGCTCTTATAAAGACTGTCTCTTATGTAGGCTCTCTGAGTGCAGCACCATTTCCAGCCACTGCTGTAGCTCTGGTATCGAAAAGGTCACCACCAGTTTAAGGAAGATATAAACCATTTCTTCAGCCTTGGACGTGATAAACAGCATCCAAGTGGAAAGTCTCCTTCTGAGACTACAGGGAGCAATTATAAAGAAACCTAACCGTCCTGTGCAGATTTGGGAGACAGAACATAATGCATAACAAATTCAAGACGAAACCTCCACAGCCCACACCAGGAAAAACAAGGCTCGCTTATTCTGGTGTGGTAAACCATTACAAGAGTGGTGCACATAAGTAAAACAAAGCTCAGCTCACTATCGACCACACTGTTTGGAGAAGGGTCAGTCACATTCAGAATAGCTATGGGAATGCTAAAAATCTCAGTATCTCTCAGCAAAAACTCATTATGCAGTTAGTAAGTGGCAGACAAGCTGTGTTTAGGCAACAGCATCAGGCTGCCTACTGGAATATTTAGATCCCATATCCCCATAAAGGCTTTAGTTATCAAAGTGATTGACAGTGCTAATAGCATTCAGGCTACATTAATCTAGACTGTCCTAAAAGGGGTTTTACAGTACACCCCTTTCTACATTTTCCCCTCAGGCAGCTATTGCACACTGCAACTACACTGCAGAGGCTCATGCAGCAGTTAAGTCAACAGAAGTCATGCCTCTGCCTCTCTACAGCAGTTTCAACCAGTAATGACCCAAACCCTCTCAAATCCCACCTCCATTTCAGTGTTCTGAAGGGTGAAAGCAACAAGAAGAATTGAAATGTACCCAAAAGGCGGCGATGTTGACAAGAACACAGAAACCAACTAAGCCAACATTTTCAACCTTGAGAACTCTACACATCGAATTCTCTGTCTGCTGACAGTGTAAGCTGCAGTGGCATCTCCAAAGAAGAAATATACCACTTGGCACTGAGGCCACAGCCCATATCTGCTTATTGTCAGGACAATGTAGTGTAATGAGTGACAGTGCCAAACTGTACTCTCAGAAGTAGTGATGTGCATACAGAGTGAATATCCTGTGAGAACTACCTGCCATGACACAGAAAAACAAAGCAACATGGCCATTAAGTCATCAGATAAAATCCTGTTTGAAAAATCGGAAGACTCCTGAGAAACAAGGAAGGGAACTGAGAGGGATATTTTACCATAACCTAGCAGATGGTTTCTCATCTGGTCACTGTGTACCTACAGCCACCCACAAAAAACGCTGCTGGGAAGGTCAGTTGGAAAAGCAAAGGTAATAATGAGGCAAACAATCAGAGCAGCTTCTATCACAAAACAGGATTCATGCATTTGGTACTTTGGTGCTGTGAGTCAAGAGATTCCCGTCAGTAGATTTCAGCAACTTTCTACCGAGCGAGCCCAAAAACTATATGTGAAAAGCATTCTGGAGTTGAGAACCTATCTGATGAAGCACCATCTGGAAAGGCAACTCACATTGTCCTCCAGGGTGCCATTACACCCAGGCTGAGCCAGCAAAAGTTTGACTATTTCAACATGTCCATGTTCGCTAGCACACATCAAAGCTGTAGAACCCTCATCATCCTGGATATTGACATCTGCACCACAGGCCAGCAAAGCTTTAACCATATCTATTCGCCCATGACTCACAGCAAGCATCAGGGCAGTCTGACCAGCCTGTGAAAAAAAGAGAAGAAAACAAATCACCGCAAAGACAATCAGTGGCAAAGCATGCACATCTTTTGTTGCTGTTGTTGGCACTGTGCTTTCTCTTGGGGGGGGGCAGGGGAAGCATTTCTTTGTACAGGACTATCAGGTCTCTGCTTGCCATTATTTGAACATCTTACACATATCCAACATTTGCATAGTTATTTAATAAGTTAATGAAAACACCACACTCATTTCCAGACATGTGGAGCTCCTTGGAAGGAACTAAATGCTGCAGAATTTGGAAATGCCTCCCAAAATTCTATAATGGCTCTTTCATATAATTCTTTATATATTTACGGAAGACATACAGAATTGATGCTCAAGTGTCATTCCATGGCTCCATTTTGTATAGCAATAATAATAATAATAATAAAATCAACAAATATAAGGAAAGCAAACATCTGAATACTTGAAGGGTGAGAGTGAATGAGTCCAAAAGCTGTACCAGTGGAGAAAGGAATGGAATGTGGAATGAAAGAAAAAAAAGAATAAAATCACAGGAGTGGGAACACTGTCTCGTGAAGCGTTTGGCTGACCTGACTGGCTTTTGCATTCACATCCCCACAGCTGAACAGTTCCTCCACTATCCTCATGTCCTTCTCAGCTTCCACAGCTGCGAGAGCGGCGAGCATGATGGGGGTATAGCCGGCCTTGTTCTGATGGTTTACGTTACAGACATCTGCAGAGGGATGAGATAATTTCTTTGGAAAGAAGGAACCCAATAAGCAGCAATTGTGCTAATGAGCTGAATAAACTGTTAGTAGAGCAGCCTACTACAGAAAAAAAAAAAAGGCATCAATTGCTCTCATAATGTAAGTGATTCAAGGAAAAGTGGAGAGGAAAAAATAAACAGGGGTGCTCTTGAGCCTGAGAAAGAAAAGGATCCTTTTATACTATGTGCGTGACACAAAGGAGAACACAAAGACATTTTATGTCATCATTTAGAGTTATGCTTTTTTATAAAAACAAGTGGTCTGAAATCTGACATGACCTTCAGGGTCATGGGTCCAAATCCTAGGGACACAATCAGTACAGTCTTTTAGCTCCTCTCCTAAGGGCAAGCCCACTGCAAAGTGAAAACAGTCCAGTGACATGGTCAGTGGGAAAGCTGCTTCTCCTCAGTACAAACATTTTTCCAGTAACTGGTGCTATTTTAAAGATCTGCAAGTGTACTTTGACAGGTTCTGGGACTGCTGAAAAGACCTTACAATTAAAGGCTGTTTCCAGCTCCACCGAGTATTTGACTCTGAAAAAAAAAATGGTGCTCTGGGAACAAATACAAGCAGGTCATCTGACTAGTGCTAGAAGCTAAAAATAGTTCTTCTTTTCAGTCACTTCTAACCTCCAAATCTCTGTTCCTAGCGTTTTGCAGAAATCCAGCAGGTCTTACTAGTTTACCAGAAAGCAGGGCTTTTGGTGTATTGGAAAGCAAGGACTCAGACTCACATAAACAATATACCTAGACCTAGGACTAAATAGCACCATAGCTACTTCAACAAGAAAACCTGTTTCAGGAAATTCTTCAGATTTATTGTTGAGAATATTTTAAAAAAAGAGAGAGAAAAGAACACTGCAGAAGCACTCATATGCAGGTCTAAGAAAATATACATTTTTCCATGTTCCACAACCATCACCTGTCCTACCTTGCAACAGGTAACACAACCTTCCTCTCAGAAGTCTCTCTTGGGAAGCCATTCAAACCACAGAAAATAGCACTCTCCTACACATATTACTTCAAGAGCAATTAATAATTGTTGAAATTTATGTTCTCCTTCCCTGACTAAACTACTTCAGCAGAGATGTATTTCCTGAGGTCACATTTCAGCTCCTATTCTATGTGGCTAGGCTAATGAAAGCAGAAAGGGTATTTTCCTAATTTCCTTTCTGGGGAGGGCTGCCTGGTGATGCAGGAACCTCCTGTATCAACTGCTCCTCTCACCAAGTGCATGGACACTGTGCTCCTGGACTGAGAAGCTGCCTGTGCTACGTGCAGACTGCAAACCTAGATGTGGTCACCACTTAGACATCACACAGGTGAAGACTGAAACCTGAAGAAAAGACATCTTAAATCATTTTCCAAGTGATGATGTCTGCAGCATGTTCCTGCTCACCTGGCACCAGCCACAGTTGTATTTTACTGTTAAGAACTTGTGTTCGCATAGGGATACACAATTGCTACAAAACACAGCAGTCCTGACTTTCAGCAAAATATGACTATGCTCAAAATGCCTTAACAGACTCCTTGAAGCAGATGAGCAGCCTCTTCCTCCCCTGTAGCGCTGCTGTACTTCAGTGTCCCCCTGACATTCCCTGCATTCCCCTACCGTGAGTCACTCTTCCTAAGTGGCAGCCTTTCAAACTGACCCAGGGATTTCAAAGTGGTGTCTGCTTTACAGCTGAGGAAGTCTTTGCCTCTGTGACAGACAAGATGGACTATTAAAGCTGAGATCTGTATCATTAAGGTCCTCGTTTATCCAACGCTGCACTTTTGGATCTCTGAACATTTCCAGCTTACAAGCAATGCATTTCAATCCGGCCATGCCGCAGGCCTAGTTGAGCTGCACAACCATGACAAGTTTTATAGCTAGCTTTCAGAAAGAAACTTCAGTCAGGGAGCAAAATTAGGCTTAAACAGATCACATTCTGCTTGGGATCTGCTCCAATATGTGACACCTCTTGTTCACTGCCTTCTGGTTTAGCACATGTGTGGTACTATGTGTGTTGCATGGCGACTGAGAGAAAGAATCAACAATGAGAAACAACAAAACGAGGCATCATCACGTTGTTCATCTAACAGGGAAATACTTCTGTATGGCAAACTGCCACTACATTTTTCAGGAGAGCAGTGAAGACGTGCCACACTGTTGGCCAGAAACAGCTCTGTACTGCTCTAGTGAGATAAGGCCAAACTGATTTGAGTGTTTAACACGGATGTTTATATCTGAATGCATCTTTCCCCACCAGCACTCTACTTTTGGCTGAGCAGCAGCTGCACTGCTTCCAAAGAAAAATGCTGGAGGCTGATGCTGCTAAAGCTGACTACAGTCTGAGAGACAGGGGTGTTTACTTAGGTGTTTTATTAACCCCGCATGAGCCACCACTTCCAAAGCCAGCAGCAGAAACAAGGATTCTATAATATCCAAGCAAGACACCATGCAACTATTAATAGTAAAATATTTTGCTGCTGGAGGAAGGCTGAACTTGATCTCTCACTCATCAAGACTTCCACCTATGAGAACTATAATAAAAAAAATATGCCAACAGTCAACCTACTTGCATCCAAAAGAAGCTTTACAATTTCAAAGTTAGAATGTGAGACGCTGTAATGCAGAGCTGTGTTCCCATTTCCATCCGCCACATTGATAATATGTCTGAGGACAGCAGGAGAAATCTCTTCAAAAGCAGTTATGTAGTCTCCAACCATTTCAGGAACAGCCGACTTCTGACTTGAGACACGAAACCACTCGTGCTGGATGGTATTTAAACAAAACCTCTGCCAAAAAGGAAGACAGAAAAATTTACATATGGGCATTCCATTTAAAGGACTTGCCATACCACAAGTCAGCGATGTGGGAGACTAGGCCTTTTTTAGTCAAACGTGGGAAGAAAGTATTCAGCTCACAAACAGTATGCATGGACTGAAGCTTTTCCTCTGACCAAACCTCTCTTCAAGATAAACCAATTCACCTCCTCTCCCTTCACTGTATTTTCAAAACTGGCAGATCTCTAAAGGCACTGCATTTTTGGATGGGGTTGCCCCTAGAACAAAACCAGAAGTAAGAGCGATGGGAAAAGACATTCTGCATGTATTAAAACAACAGCATGCAAAGCCAATAAAGTGCAGTCCTGCGTATTCTATCAAATGTAGTATCAAATGCACAAAGTATAGGAGAACTGGCTGAACAGCAAATCTGCAAGAGAAGAGCTGGGCACCGCAGGTGATCATAGACTGAACCTGCCATGAAGCAGGCAAACACTGTTTTGTGATGAATAAACAGGTTAATAGTTTGCAGAGCATGCAATGGAGTCCCTTCTCTCTGCCTTACACAGTGAATGCAACTGTTGGACGACCTTATCCTGTCTGATGACCAAACAGCAAGAAATATTCACTCAAAATGGTTCCAAGGGTATGCAACACAAATGATTATTAGTCAAGGAAATCTGGCATACAGAAGAGATGGAAGGACTGGAGCTGCTTTGCTGAAAGAACAACCAAGGGAAGGAACACTGTAACATTTTCACAGAGAAAAAGGTAGCTGTAATGAGAAAAGAACCAGTTTTTCACCTCCAGGATGGGCAACTGAAGTAGTAATGGACTTAAGCTGCAACTGGAGATGCAGGTTAGACACTGAGCATACATTTTCCCACTGGTATGAAGGCCTAGGAGCTCCACAGGCCAGACAGCTGCCTGCTGGGAACCACCTAGCTACAGCAGTCCCAGCCACAGGGGCTTCTGCAGCTGCAGCCAGCTCTTTTTTTCTGAACCTGTTTTTCAACAACTGGAATTCATGAGAGGATCACCATTTCCATCCTCTCTTCTCACAACCTCTCAGTTGCAAGGTGACCAATAAGTTTAAGAACAATTCTGCAGAGAAGATACTCAGCGTGCTTCTCTAGCTTCTAGAGATAAGAGAGAGTATCTGTACCAGCAGCCCTGGAGGGGGCTCATGTCTGGTGAAGGCAGAATCTTTTACTTTCATCTGCATCAGTACTCCTTCGTAAGAACTTGTAAGGTCCAACTCATTTGAATTAAGAACACACATAACATGAGTTGAAAGATGAAAGTGGTCACAAAGTGACACAGTATGACTTTTGGGCTTTTTTGGTTCTGGGTTTTGTTTTTTTTTAATATTTATTTATTTCATAAATGATGTAGTGCAAAATATCACTTGGAATTTATTCTCTGCAGTCACAATATCACATGCATGTGATACTGCAATCACAGTAATCACATGCATAACTGAAAGGGACTATTTTTTATGCCAGTGATCTATGACAACCCAATAGGAGCAGGCTTCAGCTCTTTCTAGCGTAAACAGCTGCTGCAAGTGTTGAGGGTGTTGGGAAAGGCTGGGGAAATTTATACAGATCCCTAACTGTACTAAAGTTTGCCCTTTTTGGACAAGACTTCTTTATCAACAGCCAGACAGAGAACAAGAGCTGATTAGTCTGCCACTTCCAGCTACAAAGCACCACTTGTGCTGGCAAATACTTTAAGCAGAAAAAAGTAACGTGTAAATTCATATCACACTTTCAAGGCAGAGATTATCACCTGATTATGCAATTTTGGCAATTTCAACTCCAACTGGGCCCAACAGCTTTTGTTCTCTGAATGCCTAAGCTATTCCTGAAGGACTGACGCAGGATGAAATTACCCCTCACATCTATATTAACCCACCTTTCAAAATGTTCCTGACTCATAAGCGTCAGAATTAGACACACAGAATATTAGGTTCTCTGAGAAGCTGCAGTAGCTCCATAATAGAAGAGAATGGCACTGGATTCCTGCATTTTACATCACAGCACCACCGCAGCAGATGCGAAACACAGTCTGATATCAGTAAGTAGTGACCAGTGTTTGTTTGCTTTGAGATCATCCTCAGAAAATAGCACAGGCAACTCCTATGCAGCAAACACAACTCTGTTTCTTGAGACAGTATTAGCAACAAATCCCACATCGTCCCTGCTGCACACTACACAAAAGTTACCAGCATAGCAGGAAAGACAGAAGGAAGTATGCATCTCTGTCTTTAATTAGAGGCAGCTTGTTTACATTCAGAACAGACCCTGGGCTTCTGTCATTGGCAGAAACAGCCCCCTCATCCTGTGCGTCTCCCAGTCTGAGGACTGAATGCCATCCGCAGCAGGGATACAACAGCACTACAGAAATAACACAGGAATGCATGGATGTGTTGAACTGCACTTTCATATCACTATTTTTACACGTGTGCTTTACGATGATGACACTGCAGCGCATCAAGCACAAGCACATTCTCTAGACAAATGTCTCCTGATAGAAAAAGCATTTACTGACTCCTCCAGGACAGAAGATATCCTCTTCTGCCTAGCCACTGTGGTTCCAGCAATACAAAAAAAGGAAGCTAAACTTCCCTATAATTTCTCTGCTCCTGCACGGCAAGAATTTTGCTCTGTATTGCTTACCACATCTTTGTTGGTCAATGCCTTGGGGTCATCTATGTTGTTTTTCAGCAGGTGACAAGCAGAAAGCATCTTTTCACTTAGTTCGTACCTGAGAGAGAAACACAGCATAACACATGACATATTTAAATTCTCCTCTCAGCGTTTCAACATCGAAGTATTTACCTTTCTGAGAATTACGGAGGAATGTGAATTTCTGGGCTGGCTGCAAGGCAGGAGCTGTTCTGGCAGCCCCCCTTCCAGGGCTGGGAGATGCTCCACTTACCAGCTTGCATGGACCATGCTCAGGCCCATGTGGCTCCACAGGCTGCCACTTCTCACACAGCTCCACCAAGCAGCCAGCTTGAAAAGAATGGGCTTCTCACATACACGAGGCCACCTACATCATCCCAGTGCCCCTCTTTGCCATCACCCCTTTGCAGGGCGCACCCTACCTCTCCCTGATCTCCACCTCCTCAGCCTCGCATTCCAGGGGAGGCCCGTCCTTCGCAGTCCCTGCAGCACTTGTCTCTGGGGGACCAAGCACGGGGTGTTCCCCGTCCGTAACATGGTCATGGGGGTACGCATGGCCCTCACATTCTTCCTCTGAGTCCGAGGAGGAGCTCTCCTCAGAGCTGGAGTCATCACTGGATGTAGTTTCATACCTGGGGTAGGACAAAATGCTGGTTCAGCTGTGTTCAGTAATGTCTGGTACCCACCTGTCTTTCCTTCAGAAAACCAAAGGCGCTTAATCCCTTATTAAACACTAAGGCAGCTTAGAGGGGCTGTTTTGTTTGTCTGTCTCATGTTTTGAAAAACAGCAGGTAGTCAACAACTTTCCCAAAGCTTATCCTAGCAGACACTCACTGCAAAAAGCACTTAAGAAGAAGGTATGAATGCACATGAAGTACAATCAACATAAGCCACCCCAATTCGAAAGCTCATTTTTTAAACACCACTGCAGTGGGACAGCGGAAACCCACAGCGTGACACCCTCTGCTGCTAGCTATGGCAATACTGAGAAAGCATGAGGAAGCCATTCTTATCATCATGCTTTTTCTTACCTGAAAACAGCAATACCAAAGTACTCTTTTTTTTTGTTTGTTTGTTTTTGTTTTAATCTGAGAGATTACTTAGTAAATTGTTACTGCCAACCGAGATCTCTTCAGAGATCCCCTCATTCTGTCACTGTGATTACAAGGGGCATGACACGTAATAGAAGAAGGAAAAGTTTCTTAAAATGAAAGTCTTTACACCCTGTCACCTTTGCCTTACCTCATAGATGAATTTACTCGTTTAGAGTAAGTTATATTGTTGCCTTGGTAGGCAAGTAGAAGGGGAGGAGCTTTCTAAAGACAACAGCCATAATTTTAACTTTTTTTTTTTCTGTGAAGACCAAAAACATGCTGATGCTTTAGGTGAAAAATAAATTATTTGGATAATCACAATGCTGACTGTAAAGAACTGCCTTAACTCACCAACTTTAACACCTGATGAATTCATGCACTAAGGCTATTTTTCTAATGCACAACAGTGATAAATGAGTCACAACATTCCTCCACTAGAAGTAACAATATTTTTAGCCAATATGTATGAAATGAAGTAATTGCAATATTTAGGCTATATACAGCACCAAGCACTTTAATAAGGAAAACTTGAGGAAAGAGATTACAAAGCTATATAAAAACAACTTGGTGAAACCATTTCAAAGACCTTAGCAACATCCTGCAAAGCTGAAATAATATTTCCTTATTGTTTTCATTAAGATACTTTATTTATCTAGCCTCAGACCAGAAAAGTTAATTCTTAGGCAAAGCCATCCCTTCCTGCATTGTTTAATAGCACAGTGCTGCACTTGTCAGCTGCCAAAGACATACTGAAGTTTGACTTACCAAGAGGCATTCCCGTGGCTCTTGGAGTTTGCTTTATTTTCCCACTAAATCTGGCAGTGACCTAAGGTACAGGCACTCCAGACTTTGACTTGCAGCTTCCACTTGAGATAACACACACACATACACACAAAGGGTTCGTGGAGGATTAAGATGAGCTGAAATGTTCAGTTCTGTCCTCCTACCATTAAACTCAGTGCATGCACCTCCAGACATAAGGACAGGCAAAACCCATGCATAAACTCACGGACTTTTCCCTTTCTTTCCTACTGTGACAGCAGTGCAATTACTCAACTATACAGACACTTTAAGACAGGTCCCTTACCCGCCGTTAATGCCGACAAACTGCAGGTTCTTCTTGGTGTTGCTCAAATCCTTTTTTCCATCCCTTTTCTTCATGATAGACTTGAGTGTGTTTTCACTGTTACTACACACTGTTGAAAAGACAGGCAAAGCACATATTTCAGTACAAATCTGTAGTCAGCTTTGATGGCTGCAGCTTTCACTTTTTCAAAACAAACAGCTTGCTGTTTAATGTATCAGCTGAGCAGGGCTTTGAGATCCTTTTATATATACTGTCACGGCATTATATGCACATTGGAAACAGAGAGCACTTTCAAAACCAACTCTATAACCAGAAGACTTACAGAGTCTAGCTTTCTTACCCTCCAACACGCTGACAATCTTTAAGATGTTTCTAGAAAGCTTTATTATTTTATTTGCTGCCCGAGGCAGATTTTCAGTACTGAAATGGATTATTCTGCTCTGTCAAGAAAATCTTAATTCTTGGTGTCAAATGACAGCAGCCCATTACCAGAAGCAACTCATTAGTACAAACAGCATGATTAACAATAACCTATTCAACAGCGTGGGGAGTTTTAGTCAAGGTTGTTTTTTTTAGATTTTTAGCATTAACCAAAATAATTTTTACACCAATCTGTAGACGTAAAAGAGGAAAAGCTTCCATGCAAGTTCTAGTTTTGAAGTTATTTTGTTAACCCCTCTTCTTGCAATACATTCTCCCCGTGAACGCGTTAAATGGTATTTCACTGACACACTGAATTCTTTCACTTAAAAATTAACCAGTGTCTGGACGCAAAAGGCACCATTTTCCCTAAAACTTCAAGTTTTTCTGCTGTCGCTGTCTCAGGAATCCTGAAGACCTGCTTTAAACTGTGTTTCACGTTCAAACTCCATCAGCATGATGAAAGGTGAATGCGAGCCAGTTATTACCATAAAGGCCAGAGGCAAGCTGGTCATCTGTCAGGTTAATTGCAGCTAGAGTTTTGTCCTGAGAAGAAAAGGACTTCCTTCCCCGAGCAGCTTCCACCAGAGGAGTCGTCTTCTCCTCCTGAGCAGGCACTGCGTCCTGCTCCAATTTCAGCGCTCGCAAATTTGAAGTTAAGTGGGTGTTTGCAAGTTGGCCGTGAGGGATGTATTCCAAGGTAGCACCTGTCGGGGAAGACAGCATGGATCACGGAGGAGTCAGACCAAATCCTTTAGGGCAACACTACCACCAGCATTTAACTCTGTTATGAGGACCCAGAAGGAAAAAGGCGATTGCTTTCAGAAACTGAAAAAAACAGCTCCAAGTTTTTCTTTCCAAGGAAATATACAGTGCAAGGAAAAACTGTGAAGATGCTGTCTTCAAAGGGATGGCAGGAGCATCCCTCCCTTTTCCTTCTCCCTCAGCTCTTGCATGGAGCGTAGCTCTTGCCACCTGACTCAGGAAAGACTCACCGAGCTGCTCCCTGCTGACCTGCCTGACAAGCAGGATTCCTCTTGGAAGAGCTGCATCCTCTTTACTTTTCCTTTCAACAAGAAATGGCTTTTTCTACAAAAGCAGAAACTTTTCAGGAAACTTTCCTGATTGCTAGCATGCCAGCAAAGCTGAAAGTTACATACATTCCCACCCATGTAATATATATATATGTAATATATATAATATATATATATATATAATAGGACTGCACTGAGCTAGTAGTCACATTTAAACCAAATCCCAAACATTTGGGTTGTACGTTTTTTCTAATTTGCTGGCATCCTCTCACTTCTTCCCTCTGTGTGTTTAAAAGCCAGCACTAATTACGCACAGACCTTTTTATAGATTCCCCTGGAGCTCCTCCAGCTGCGCTATTATGACTGCTCTGCAAAGCTGCACAAATACTTCTGTTTGCAAAACATACTTTTTTTTTTATTAAACGCATACATTATTCCTTAAATAATCTTCCTGGTATTTTGAGGGGAAAAAAAACCAAAAACCTGGGATTTAATTTACTTTGAAATGTTACTGTGCTATTTCAAGGCTTGTTTAAACTTTCAGGGGAGGCAGAAATGACTTTTTCTTTGTATTTGTAAAGAATTAAGCTACAGCTTCCTCATTCAGATAGAACAGTGACACTGAAGAGGATGCAAACGTGATGCGTTAATGCAAATTTCAAGTATTCCCTTTTATAACAAAACACATCTGACATCTTCATTGCTCTTGCTAGACAGCCTTTCCCTCTTCTGGTTTCACCCCACTTTCTTTCCTCTGTAAAAGGACACAGCATAGTTCATCACTGCAAATCCTGTAACTTCACTACAGTTTTTTTCCTCTGCCCAATTCCCATCCACATCCCCCAGGCTCTGCATTCTCAGCCACACGCAATTCTAAGGTGTCTCTTCCAGTCACTGCACCTATTGCCAATTCCACCACTGCTTATAGCTTCTCCAAGCTAAACTGAAACTGACCCTTGATCACATTTCTACCATTGCCAGTGCCCAGCAACAACCAGCACTGGTACAGTGCCAGTCAGCTTTCACCCTGCTGTCATTTGAACACTAGCAGAGACAGGCAGGCTGTCTGCTGATATACGTGGCGTGGTACCAGCAAACAACTCACTACGGGCTGGATCACTGATCAGACACCAAAAAGCTTTTGCCTCATGAGAAGCTGCAAGGTTTTCTGCAGGATGAGTTTCCCTTCACTGAGGGCAGGAGGTCTCTGCAAGCCTCAAGACCTCTAGTGATGAGCTGATACTTATACAAGGCACAAGGTTGACTGAAACCCTCTTGTGAAGGGTAGAAAAACCCCCAGGGTCCAGCAGCAACACTAGCCCCTGCAGCAATGCTCCCACATGCCCAGGCTGAAGCAGCAGTCCCGAAAACTCAAAGGCACACCATGTGGCCACATCCAGCCTTGCTTCCCCACCCATCCTCACTTCACAGCAGTGACTGAGATTAGGTCTCTTCCCGGTGGTGATCATCACCCCTCATCAGCCAGCCATAGAACCAAGCAAGAGGGAGCCATTAATGTGCGGAACACTGAGCCAAAACCAACAGATTTTCAAAATGAAAAACAAGGAAACCATCTCCTTCCTGTCCACTTGCTTGGAGCAATGACAGCCATAATTAAAGACTGCCAAACAAAGTAACCGCTTCCCACTGTCACTGTTGGTGGCTGCCTTGGCCAGCCTTGTCCAGTAGGTTATAAATACAGTTCTGGTGCTAAGCCAACAGCCCTGCCCTGGCGCCTGGGCACTGATAACCCCTCTGCACCAAGATGCACTGCACCGAGCAGGAAGATGCATGGCAGGGATGCCAGCGATGCTGGCACAGGCTGGGCCGCCCCTTCTCCTCCAATGCAACCCCACCCCTGCTCCTCTGGCAGATGGTGCAGAAGGCAGGTCTGCAGGGCTTGCAAAGCAGAGCAGCAGTTTTGGATAAGAGGAAAAATAAATCCAAGCAACTCCATGTGCTTCAGCCTTTACACACCAACCACTGTGAGGAGGACACGGAGAAACAGAGTGACATGGCTTTAAAGAAGGATCTGCATCTCTGCAGATGCAGTGCCTCAAAAATTACTCTAGTTTGTCAGCTGAAGCCTCTGCCAGGCATCAGGGCAAGCAGTGGGGCTCTGGCAGGGTGAACAGATGGCACCTGCATGCAACCTGCTACGTCTGTAAGCCACGTCAAGCCCATCGGCAATGCTGCTTCAAGCCCATCTGGGTTCTTCTCAGGAGCCTCCCTTCTAGTGCCCTGGGACAGAGCTTTGGGTAGGACTCAAAAGCAGAATGGCAGTGGGCAGACTTCCTTCCTTCCTTGTGTGTCACAACCTCTCTCCTACCAGTGATGGAGCAAAATCTGAACAAGACGTGTTCAAGGTGTTATCTGGGACATCTTATCTGTGAACTGTAATGAAGAAGAAAAGGACCCTGCTTGGCCTCCTGCACCGGACAAAAGGGTTTGACACAAAGGTGTGAGGAGAAGCACACAAAAATAACTTTGCCTTAGAAAACTGGCCAGTACATCCACTCTCCCAACCCAGCTGTAAGACACGAGCACTCACTGAGCCTACAGTACCCAAGAGCCAAGGAAAGAGAGCTCAGGACCCAACACAGCATTAATTCTGTAAGCTATTAGCTAGCATTTAACACCAGCTTTCAGTTGCTCCCCTTAGCAAAACCGCCTGCGTCTTGAAAAAGATGCTTCGACAGCAGCAGCTGAAAAAGGGATTAAGGAAGCTGCTGTGCTCCCCAGTACCACAGCCAACAATTCAAGGATCAGAAAGTGTCATGAGCCAAGTCCCCCCTTCCTTGGCCAGACTGTGGGAGGGAGACAGGGCTGGATGTGCTGCAAGCTCCTCATGGGGCGGAAATGAAGCCCTAAATAAAGATTACTGTGAGTCCACATGGACCTTAAAATAAACTCTTCATCTCAGCTCATGCAGATCTCAGGCACGCCCACTTGCTCTCATTCTGCCCGCAAGGAGCACTGCCGTTCATCCTCACCAAGAAATACTCGAGGAAGCTGTGGGGCAAAGAAGTGAAAACCTTACACAGAGTCCTTCTCAAGCTGCCAACAGATCGATCACAGCCATTCTCACCACCAGGCTACCATTCAGGTACACTTACCACGCTGATTTCTGTTTATTGTTGTGGACAAACAAGGCAAATTTTAGTAAGGTTCTAAGTATTGGTATAGCGCAGTTAACCACAGCTGGTAACTGCCAGGAATGTGTAACCGTATTCTGCAATGCAGTAAAGGATCTTTGAAAAGTTCAGAGGTCATTTAGAAGCGTGATCCAACAAGAAACTTGTAGACCTCAATCATTCATAAACCCACATGCAGAAAGCCACTCTCATCAATTTCAGAGGGAGACAAGTGACTAAAGTTTCTTCGTCCTTCCAGTCCCAGTGGTTTGAAGGAACAAGAACACCTGTTTTTAATTTCTCAGAGGGAACTTTCTCTCCTTAATCACTCGCGTTCCTTTGGTACATCCCATCAGTTTAAGCCAGAGGGACAGCAAAACTGCTATACATCAACGCCAGATTAACACATGCCATCTCTGGCACCTGAGAACTGTTTTTGTTACTAACACGCTACTTCCTTTCCTGACTGCAGACCTCACCTCCCATCTATCACAGCACAAGGAGCCATGAAGACATGCGCTGGGCTGGTTGAGAGAACTGGATGGAACAAAAAGTACCCTTTTTTTCCCTGGACTTGTGCTCAGTTCATGGCAGCATGGCCTATAACAACTTCTGAAACTCTGTTAAAGACACTGTATGAGCGTTATCTGTAGTATATACAGCAACAAAATTTCTAACATTCCGCATGAATTTTTCTGCATTATAGCACTCAGCTCACTATGAAATTACTGCAGTCAAAAATGCTCTACAGTAACCTTAAAACTTACTATTCTGCTTTCTCCTTAAGAAGTTATTTTTTCACATAAACTTTAGTCCAGTTTCCATTTAGTCTACGCATCAGAACTATTAATGGAAAAAAAAACCAAACAACAACATTCTACTAAGGTAAATAACGAGGCAGTGATGAGCAAATATGCCCTGTTTAAACATTCGCAACAGCTGACATTAACCCACCAATCTCACAAATGTGTCATCTCCAAAAGAATAACTGCATTTTTTCAGCTAACGTACGTTAAAAGGCAGCAGATCTAAAATTTCAGAACAAAAAATTGCTACATGTGGCCTTCTTATATGATAGCTGAAAGAACACACAGTTACTTCAAGCCCTGGCACTTCCAGATGTTGTTACTACCAGCTGCTCCCAGGGACACCACCAGGGACCTGTTAGAAGATAGGTCACTCTGAAAGTAATACCTCCTATTTATTTCCATTGAAACAACAGCAGATACATGTAGTATCTTCAAACTGGCATGGGGCCTGGCATTGTCATGTTACAGGAGAAAGATGTCTTCTCTGGCCTGACTCTGGAACTTCAAGCCTTCATCTTAGTCAGCTGAAGTGTAGTGGTCAGAGCTGATGGTTTGTCCAGGTTGCATGAAATCTGGAAGCACCACCTATCCCAAAGACAGTCCTTGGTACGTAAAACAAAGTGCACTGCATCCTGAACTTTTCCTTTGTTGGGGAATTCACACATCACCACTCCATGGACTGTTGTTTTGACTCTTACTCATGGTGGTGATACCACATCTTGCCACTGGTAATAACGTGATCTAGGAAGCTGTCACCTTCAGCCTTGTATTGGTTCAATAGGTCTTGACGAATTTGCATATGGAGTTCCTCTGTGAGCATTCATGGGACTCACCTGGTGCGAACATTTCAACATTCCAACATTTCCACCATTGTCTGCAAGGCACTGAAGCCTTGCATCATTCACCTCCATCCACAATTCCCTGGCCTCAATCCACCAATTCATGCAGATGAGCTGATTGAGATACTTTTCATTCTGTATTGTGACAGATGTGCATGGCCATCAGGAACATGGCTTTCATGTCACTGTCACCGGAGCTGTAACACACCACCCACCACCTCATTGTGCTCATCTCCACTGGTTGGAGAAAAAATGACACTTACTTGGACAGGACAAGGGGAAAATGGCCATAAACTGGAGCACAGGAAGTTCCACACCAATACACAAAGGAACTTCTTCACAGTGAGGGTGACAGAGCACACGAACAGGCTGCCCAGGGAGGTTGTGGAGTCTCCTTCTCTGAAGATATTCAAGACCTGCCTGGACGCCAACCTGTGCAGTCTGCTGTAGGGAGCCTGCTTTGCAGGGAGGCTGGACTCGAGGATCCCTGGAGGTCCCTTCCAAACCTTACAATTCTGTGATTCTGTGATTTATGAAGTCCTCCCTTGTCCCAGTACATGTGGAGCAAAGTGAAAACCAGCCTATTTTCCCTGACAAGTGGTGGCTCAAACCATCTCATGATGCTGAACAAAGCAATAATCAGTGTGATTTTAATTTTTTTCCTTCCTCAGCTTTACCTTCTCAGTTTATCTACATCAGATGATGGCTTATTGTATCTCGAATATGACAGCACTTCCTTGGAAATATGGGAATCTTCTCACATTAAATATGCACAGCTGTGCCCGTTACCATGGGAGTTGAACTCTGAACAAGGCTCAAGGCCAGAGCATCGTGTTCCTGTGCCACAGTCTAGGGAGGAAACAGGGATTTTTACCAAAGACACTACAGCAGAGAAACAGGTATTCTCTCTAAGGCAGCAATTCAGAAACAAAGACACAAGCAAACAAAAACAAAACTACCATTTGCAATTTCTACTCCTAATTAGCTGCAACAGAAATGAGGAAATAGTTAAACATTTCATGCTGCTACTGAATGAAAACAGCAAATGTTGTGATGATAATAATGATAGCAGCAATAAGCTTGCGTTAACACATGACCAAGGATGGCATGTCAAACCTCTCTAAAGAGGTTTATGGAGATTAACTTGAATAATATCTTTACAGGACAATTACTGACCAGATCTCTGCTTCTCTTCTGATACAAATAGATGGGTATTTAAAACAGAACAAAACCCAGCTAAACCCCTCAACTCCTAATACAGAGGTCACTACCATTTTCAAATGACATGGGAATTCAAGTTTTGCATACTAGCAGCAGGTCAGCAGATGCAGAAAATGTACAAGAGGCACCGTATTCCTGGAAATGCCAGACAGACACACATGAAGAAATACAGTTCATCTGGAATACAGATGGGATATCTGTGTGACTGCTTTGCACTATGCCTTGCCTTTCAGGGAATATTAAAAACATGTATGTCGTTCCCCTTCTTCCTAGCAGAGAGAGAGGGGGTAAACAAGCACATCTGTACAGAAACCTAAACCTGATTAAGATACACATCTGCATCAAGAGCCGAAGCTGAGGGTTTCATCTAGTCGCCCAGAAGTAATTACTGTGATCTACAATGGTAAGCCAGCACCCTCAACAGAGCCATGCCCCTGAGCCTCAGGCGAGCCTCAAGTCCTCAGCTGCACTATCATGACCTATGCTGCCAGGATTAGGGCTAGTGATCACCAAGGGACAGTCTCTGAAGACAAATTTGTCACGCAGAAGAGCAGTGAAATAAAAACACCCTTCTCCAATTCACTCCTGTTTTTTCCATGATGAATGAAGCGAAGAGTGAGACAACCATGGCTTCAATACCTCACTGGTGGTACACACCAGCCTTGGACAACTAAAGGTATCTCATACCATCACCCGTCCACTGTCGCTCTGCTTGCCTTCTCAGCTCTCAGTGAAAGCTGGAGTAGAAAACCCAGGAAGATGTTTTCACCAGATGGCATGGCATGTTTACGTAAGCCCCATGAGCCTTTCCAGAACTATTTGACACCCACTTCATTCTCTCCCTCAAATCTTTATTTCAAAAGTCACCTCCTTTCTTGCAAATACCAGTGATTCTTTCAAAAAGAGAACGTAGAATTTCTGAGGCTGAGAATCAGTCATTTTCAGACCAAGTATGCTCAGGAAATTTTTCATTGCAGGAGTAGAACAGTTGATTTAAACAAACAATCTTGCCAATTACCTGCCTGTGAAAGACATTCACCTACAAGACTTCTTTGTGAAAAGTTCGTGTAATCAAAAGAACTCTACAAGTCACATTAAGCTTCCAGATAATGTTTTGCAAAATGCATTACATGCAGTCAGGTGCAACTTTCAGAAACTTGTGAATAATTATTTAAGAATAAATGGAGAAACAAAGCAGACTTTCCTGCCTTTTAGACCTGTAGTCTGGCTGCACAAAGAACAAAGATCAGTAAGCATCAAGGTTTGCAACCCCCATCTGTATGATCCAGCCGGACAGAACATGGTGCCAATGCTGGCTAAAATCACTGTGCAGAGTGAAAATTGGTTTGTCTGGGCAGCAGGTTTGATTTCCCTGACGCCACTAGGGCTTCTGAAAGACAGCGCCTATGTTGAGTAGGAGTTGCTTAGTTACGGAAGTGAAGATGTTTATTTTGCAGCAAGCAATACACAGATTGCTGATAGACCCACTTCCGAGATAATCCCTGGTGCTGGGACTGCTTCCAGGAAGGGCAGACACAGATGCAGCCCGTGCCAGCTCTGTATCACCTGTACTGACATCACTGCTCACAAACCTTTATGAACTGTGGGACCAGAGGCACCTCTGCCCTTTCTCCAAGGGGATAAATGAGAAAAATCTGTACAAAGAACAGAATTTGACCAATGTGCAAATTCATATCCGTAGACGTTACTTCTTAATTTCAACACAGCAAACTGTCCAGATGCTGCTGCATCAAAACTGTATGCCTCAGAGACAGCTTCAGTACTTTTGCCCAACTTGTACCTGCCTCTAGCAGGCACTTCCTAAGGAACCTCTTTGGATACAACAGTAATTACGACACTCCTGCCGCTAACCTGAAAACAGCTGCTTCTGCCTCTGTGTTCAGCCTGTTTTTCTAAGAAGCCGAAGTTTGTGAGGCCATGCCTCTTTCAATAACTCAAACTTAATTTTCTGTATTTATACAAGCTTCAGATACATCAGGCCGAGATTCCTGGCGTGGAAAAAGGGGTAATGGTTTAGTTCACACACAAGATGCCCCAAGAGCCCTATCCCAAACATTCAGCAAGTGGAAAGACACTGTAAGAGCTCAGATAGTTCTGTATGGTATCAATCTGTGAGCACAAACAAACTTTACTAGTTCCACTGCTTGCAGAAGTAAACATTCAGCAAAAAAGAAAAAAAAAGAAATTATGACCCATAAAACCACAGACAGAAGCAGAAAGTAGATAACTGTTATAAAGAGGGTATTTTCAAAATTAATAGGAAGAGAAGGGGAAACATTTCAGGCTTATGACCTCTTCTTATTCTAATTCTTCATGGGTCTAAACTGTTATAGCCCAAAGCATGATTTATGCACTAAGTCAAAGCATTTACTTCTCACAACGGACTAAAAATAAAAGAGATTTTACACTCAGCACATGCCACTAAAGATAATGGCATTACATGTTAAAATAAAATTATTCCAAAGTAATTTTGTCAAGAATGTGAAATCTGAACCCAAGCACGAATATGTTTAGTAAAACATGATCCATTACTCCACTTGTGTCTAAATACTTGTGAGTCTCCAGACTACGCATTTTATACTGTGCAGTAAAAGTAGGGAAAGGAACTGAGGATTTACAGTCATTAAAAATCTGGTTCATTGTTTTTAAGGACATTCTCGGTATTCGGTAGATACTCATTATTTATAAGAAGCCCAAAATACAAAATGAATACCAGGAGGATAGCAATATTGCAGATACAGGTATCATACTAAATGTGTATAGGCAGTTATCATACATTTTCTTTACTGCTACATAAATGCTGTTTATTGGTTTTCTATGGAAAGCTAAACACTTCACTTCACTGAATTAATGGATGGTTCAATTTAGCACACGAACGTTGGAAATAACCAGATGTACCAAGCTGCCTTTTAACAAAAACAGGTAACTTTTAAGACAGTAAATAAGCTGGAAAAGTTTTATATAGCAGTCCACTAGCAATACTATTATGTTGACTTTATACAGTAGTTACTCAATTTTTTTTTTTCCAATTCAGCACCCATCATACAGGTGCATTTGCACACATTTTTTTCCATTTCCTTAACTTCTCAGTGCATGGAGAAACCAAGAAGACTCTAAGTCACTGCTAGTCATTGCTAGCCTCGTGTCCAGTAAGCTAACATTCATACACATAATGGTTATGTGGCTGGATCCACCAGCAGAGCATTCTTCTTTAATTTACCATCCGACCCCTTCTCCTCCCCCACTTCCCCCCCCCAAACACCCCAACAACAAAACCAAGCCAAAGCAACCCAAGCAATCAAGCAAAAACCAAACAGAATGCTACATTACCCCAGGGAACAAAGAAATCCCTCAAATTAATTGCATGGATTTTACAGCTAATACATAAAATGGAAGAAGTATTTAAACCTCAAATCTTGCCTTTCCTGACTGTCACCGAAACCTCCAAAAGTAATTACAGCTTATGCCTTTCAAACATGAAGCTCTAATTAGGGATTAGGACAAACACTTATTAGAACAGAGAAAACACAAGATGTGGTTTCTGTGAAGCCACTCTGGAGTTGCCCATTATAAAGCAATTGACATTGCTGGAAAGGGAAAATCACCCCACGGCTCCCTGGCTGCGAAGAATAAGGAGTGGAGGAAATGGGAGAAATGCTGCAAACTCTGTGGAAACAAGTTAGCTTGTCACAGATGCTGAATGTGACTTACGGCTCTGTACAATCTGACATAGCATCTTAACTTTTTAAAACTGCATTCCAAATTTAAGGGAAAGACAACATTCCAGACAGACGGTAACTGATACGCTCAGTTATGCAATGGAGTCTGTGCCTTGGGTGGCATACCTATAGATACTTCTCTTGTATATTCCCACACTCGATCACCCAGTCATCAGCCCCTTTAGAGCCTGGTTTCTGTGAGATGAGTAACTGCCTCCTGTTCTTGAGATCCACTCTCCAGCAGTGGGCTGGAGAGAATAATGAACAGATTCACCCTGAAGCAAATCCACCTTCTGCATTTTATCTGAGAGAACTACACATTAGCTTCAATGGAATGTGGCAAGCTTTTATAGCTGCACAGCATAGACCCACTGTGCTAGCAAGGAGTGGCACAGACATATGCCAAAAACTCAGCTTACCTGATGCAGTGCTTTTCTCCATGCACTGTTTCTGAAGGTCCAGGCTCCGCAGCTCCTCCGTGCTGGCATATTTCATGACGGAATTGATGGATGTGAGGGTACTGATCAGCTGTGAATTGAGTGATCCAATCTGGGAGTGTGGCTCACCAAAGGCTTCTGCCAATTCGCTGTAATTTTCGGCAAGCAGCATCTGCTGCTCCTGTAACAGCTTCTGCACACGCTCAATGTAGTGATCCAAGCCCGTCCTCAGCTCAGGTGGAGGCAGCGGGCTTTCCAGGAGGCTGCTCACGGACTCGCACACTGGATCACCCCCAACACCAATGCTCCTGGTACTGGTCGGTACAACCACCAGGGGAGGGGGACCACAGGCAATGCTTCTCATTTTAAGACCAACTAGATAGTTCTCATTAATGTTTATCTGCCCAACACCGCAGTCTTTGGTTTTTATCACAGAGAGTTTTTCAAAGCCAGGGTGACTGGAAAGCAAGGTCCCTACTCCAACCGAACGCATTTTAGCAGATGCGTGTATGTCCTTCACCCGGCCGTCCCCAACTGCCACAGTCCGCATCTCCACACTCACTGTGCTGGTTTGCTGGTCACGGCTGCTTGGAACAGTGTTGGTGCCACAGTCCACTGCCACCGGTGCCTCTGTATTGGTGCATCGGCTCACCATCTCCATAGCCGTGCTGGTCTGCTGGGTGGCAGTGGAAGGCACAGCCATGACTGTGGCTTCTGCCCTGCACACAGTCTCTGTGGCCGTCTGGCGGGAGACGCACTCCTTTGGGGCACAAACAACCACATCCACTGAGCAGTCCCCGCAGCCGATCGACCTCGTCTCCCGGACCTCCCGTGCTGTCCTGCAGAGACTCAGGTCACCAACGGACTCCTCTGTGTTGACGCCTGTCTCGCAGACACTGGTCTCCACACCCACCTTCTTGTCAAGCAGCTCCACGCACCTCCCTGTGCACTGGTCTCGCATCTCTGCCCTCTCCCTCACAAGCCAGCGGCTCATGAGCAGCTCAGGGCCTGCCGCCGTACTCCGTACCGCTGGCCTGCAGGAGGTGCCCACGCTGCTCATCTGCAAATGGCTGCCTACAGACGAATCAGCAACATGCACGTGGTCTCCAACCATTTGGTCTCTCATTTGTACCACAGCCTCCACCATTCTGCTGACGACAAGGGGCTGAGCCATCATGGCTTTATCTACTTTTTTTCTAGATCCAGCCGCCTGCAGCTCCTGTTTTAATTTGGTCATTTCCCTGTCATGGGTTGTCTCCTTTAACTGAACCTCCAGCCTGTAAATCTTTTCTTTAAGGGCTTCAATGGTCTGCTGCTGAAGCTCTATTTCTTTCTCAACTTCTGTCGACAAGCCAAGCATGGCCTCCGTCACCCCAACCCCAGACTCTCTCATTTCTTTCTCTGTCCCCACAGCTACTTCTCTGTGTTGCCTTGAAGATCTGTTGTAAATAACCACATCGTTCATGTTTTCGTCAGCACCAACAGCAACAGATCGGCTTTCTTTTGTCAGGCTTTCTCTAAGGTTTGACGGAACCTCATAGTTGCTGTCCTGGATTTTTTTCTCCAGAGCCTGCATTTCAGCAGTCAACTGCCTGAACTCCTCTACCCTTCGAGAGCTCTGCTCTGCACTCTCCATCTCATCCTCACAGTCAATATAAAGTTCTCCTCCTCTTCGCACCTGAGACAGGTGCTCCCACTGCTCCGCGTTCCCTGCACTGTACGATCTTTTTCTGAAGCCATAGACGTCATTTTGACTGGATTTCCTCTGGCTTTTGAGTTCTGCCATCATGTGCCTCTTTTCCTCCTGTAACACTGAGATTTTGACCTGCAGCACAGGAATGGTCTTCACTTGCTCCTCAAGCTCCTTGAGGCGCTTGAGGGCAATTGCCATTTGTTCCCTGATCTGCTGCAGATGCACTGGACTCACGTTGGTGACTGGTGTGGAAATTCCTGAACTCATCGGGCTGTGCCGGATGGAACTGCCCAAGGAGGAGCCGAAGCAGGCTCCGAAGTCTCCATTCCCCTGGTAACCATTGTGGAGCTGCTGAGGCAAGTGACCGTACCCACTGGACCCAACGAAAGAAGGCAGGGAGCTCGTTGAGCCCATGCCCCCAAAGCTGGAAAGTCGCGGCCTACGGACATCTCCTGGCATTACCTGCATCATTCTCTCCTGTTCAAGTCGTCTGCGTGTTTCCATGAGGGTTTTTGTCACATGGAGGTTGTGCCGAGGAAGCTGTGGGGAAGGAGGAGGGAGCTGCTTACTTTCGGGGACGGTTAAGTAGGAGGGAGATGCCTCAAAGGAAGCCAATGGTCTCACAGCTGCAGATGAAACTACTTGACTCCTTGCTGCCAAGAAAGACTGCTTGTTCTCATCACTGTTAGAAGAAGAGAGAGACTCTGTGGAAGTCCAGTCGCCACAATGGCCACCAGCGTTCTTGGTACTTGTGGAGGCTGGTACTGCTTTCCTCTTCTTCTGGATGTTTAATTTCTTAATGGTATTCCCCTTCTGTATATCGTCCACGTACTTCAGAAAATCCAAGTCTAGCTGGTAGCCATAAGGTGTTTCCACAAAATAGGGGTATTTCCGTTCGTTTTCATCTTTTCCATTTATAATAACTTCCTCTTTTTCTGGAAGAGAAGAAACACAGTGAGCAAACGGGTAAGAAACTATGCCTCAGAGTAAACTAGGCAGCAACACACATACACAAACCAGGATGGGTGCTCACAGTGCTGGAGGCAGAAGCACAGCTGCAGCTCAGAGCAAAACAGCACCCCGCTGATCTACCCTCAGCACTACATCTCATTTAACTTCCTAAAAGCTAATGAATAGGCTTTCAAATGCTGAGAAGTGCACAGAGGTATAGATATGTACATGTACACGCTGATAACTTATGCTACTGGAGTGGTACAGAAGTGGCACAGCAAGCAAATGAAAGTGATTCCTTCCCAAGTCCCTCCAGCCTTCCTGTGGAACACAAGCTTCACGCACAATATGCCATCAGATGAAGGCCTGAGGAACACACTGCCCTGCGTGACTCATCTGGAGACCAACTTGTCCGGAGGGTACATTCAAACAGGCTGTGGGAACAGGAACTCCAACCCTCTCCTTATACAACCGGTGCCATCAGATGTCAGACAGATCCACGGTTGTTCTACTGCCTGCAGAACCACAGCTGCAGGAGCAGCGACGCCGGTTCACTCTTGCTGGCTAACTCCACCAGTGCTCCCGGTCAACACCGAGACCCCATGCTGGGACCCCCAGTCCCACAGCCGTGAGAGAAAGTAGTGGTCCCACAGCCAGGAAAAGTGCCCGCAGCCCAAATACAGGACTCGCCTGTCCCCACAGCCCTCTGAACGCAGCCGCACCAGGTCTGCTGTGCTTCTGCAGGCTGAGTATTTATGCACAGCGCTGCTACTCAGCCTGCTGCTCCCGTCCCACTTGAGAAAAACAACTGCTGCAAGTTATGAGAGGCACCGGAGGAATAACAGAAGTCAGCTTTCCGGTTACCTGAATTAGCCACATGCCTCTGCCCCCACGCTGTAAGTTTCCAGCCACGTATCACTAGGCCTCCAGTACGGCTCCGTGCTGTCCCAGCTGCGTGTGCCACAAACCAGTTCCCCAGAGCCTCCCACTCGCTCCTTCCTCACCCCATAAGGAAAAAAAACTCCCACGCCGGCGCAAACCTGGCCTGGCAGGGCGAGGCGATTTCATAGGCTGCGCTCTCACCGCTGGAAAGCAGCTCTTCCCCGCGCACTCTGCGCCGCCGTACGCCCGCGGCCGGGGAACGGTGAAGGGCTACGAGGCGCAGCGCCGCCGCCGCTCCGCCCCACGCCCCGGACCCCACTCCTGCCCCGCCAGCAGCCTCCGTCGCCGGGTTTGTTCCCAACGAGGCTGCGTTCGGAGCGCCGCGTCCTCTTAAAGGAATATAAGCCTCGGGAAAATGAAAAAAAAAAAAAAAAAAAAAAAAGGAAAAGAAAAAAAAAACCTGCTTGCTGCAACTACAGGAAGTGACTTAATGTTGCACTGAAAGGGTTCAGGAGGGGGGGGGGGGAAAGGCTCCTGTTTTTCCAGTTTCCTTGGCATGCTTAAGGAAGGCTGCTCTGTCTGCAGACAGTGTAACTGCTTTCATGACAAGCGTTTCTCTTAACGCTTCTGGCTACCGCAGGATGCCCCGAAGCAGGATGCTGTGCGGGGACGCTGCCTTCCCTGGCACCAGGTGAGCGTGGGACGCCAAGCAGAGCAGGCAGTGAGCACACTGCTGTCGTGGTCCTGCCGGCACTGCCTGTGTAGCGACTGCTCGAGGGACACAAACAGCCCTCCCCGCCCAGACCACATGTTTCTGCTGGAACACCAGAGTCTCGGTATGCCGTGGTATTTACTTATAGATGCACCCAAAATAGCCAACTGAATGCCAGAGTGGAAGCAAAAATACACGTATACACGCATACTCCAAGCACAGAAGCACACAGACCCTTCCAGCAGGTCTGCCTCAAGGGTAGGAAGGGAAGAGGTCTCCAAAGAATGCCAACAGGAGGGAATGAGACAGAGCAGCTCCCCACATTACTGCTTTTCCTCCCCAAATTCAGTGTTCTGTCCCCAGATTCTCCTCCTGGCTCTGCAGTGTCGCCTTTCCATGGCTCCCTGCCCTAGGCTAGTCACCCTTCCTTTTCCCTCCAGCCCCATGGTTTGCATCCCCTCTCACACCAGCTCCCCCTGCCTGTAGTTTCCCGGTCTTTTTCTGCCTTCTTCCCACACATGGAATTTCTCATCCGTTTTCTCAACTTGCATCCATTTGCCTGTTCCATAAATTTTAACCCCAAATACGGTTATACCTTCATCCCTCATCCTGGCCTTGGATGACGATGGGTCCCTTCACCCAGCCCTTGCAAATTCAAGCTCCATCGTACCAACTTTTCCTGTTCTCCCTTTCTTCCGTGACCCTTTCCTCTGCTTGTCTGGTTGCTTTTCTTCCTATGCAATGACATCCCTGGTTCTCCCATTACTACACCACTGAAGTCAAGCAGCCCCTGACAAGTTGTCCTTGGGCTCAATGCATAACTGTAGGATGAGGAAGGAAGAAACAGGCTCTTCAGAAAGTCCTAGGACTTAAGAAGCAATGCATCTATGGAAAAAAAAAATTCAAAAACTCTCTAGAAAGACATGCAAATTGCAAGTTAAGTCATAAGCATCAAACTGGAATCACAGACAATTTTTTCTCCTTCATGAACCAGTACTGAGATCGCTAAGCAGAAAAACATCAATAATAAATAACTAAAAAAACACAGCTACTCTGAACCCCTCGTTAAATGTCTCCACAACACATGCAGGCAGTTAAGTACCTTCACAGTGAAATAAATCACAGAATTGTTTGAGTTGGAAGGGCCCTTTAAAGGCCATCTGGTCCAGCTCCCCTGCAATGAACACAGACACATCCAGCTAGATCAGGTTGCTTAAAGTCCCATACAGCCTGACCTCGAGCGTCTCCAGGGATGGGGCATCTACCACGTCTCTGAGCAACCTGTTCCACTGCCTCACTGCTCCTGTTGTAAAAAACTTTTTCCTTATATCCAACTTAAATCTTCTCTCTTTTAGTTTGAAACCATTTCCCCTTCTTATCACAAGAGACTCCACTAAAGAATCCATCCCTTTCCTTCTTACAGCTCCCCTTTAGATAATGAAAGGCCGCTATCAAGTTTCTCTGGAGCCTCCTCTTCTCCAAACTAAACAGCCCCTGTCCTTGTAGGAGAGGTGCTCCATCTCTTGGATCATTTTTGTGGCCCTCATCTGGACATGCTCCAACAGGTCCACATCCCTCCTGTACTGCGGACTCCACATCTGGATGCAGTACTCCAGGTGAGGCCTCATCAGTGCAGAGTAGAGGGGCAGGATCACCTCCCTCGCCCTGATGGCCATGCTTCTTCTGATGCAGCCCAGGGTACAGCTGGCTTTCTTGGCTGCATGAGCACATTGCTGGCTTATGTGCCATCCATGAGGACCAAATTCATGTGGTCCTCAGCTTATCCTGTCAGTGCGTGCTGTGCGTATCTGGCACTCCATAAGCTCAAGGCTGCGTGTGGAACTGACTCTGCATATGACTTCTCCTTAAAACAACACTATCAACACTCCATGAACACAATCCCAGCATTATAAGTGGATCTTTGGAGACATTTCTTGATATGTTAAGACAAATGAGAATCATGAATGCAACCTAACAACAACAGCACGCTGTGATGTGGCACACAGGACCTGCGCCAAGCCTTTGTGCGTTTTGCTGTCTCAGAGAAAGGGCTAGAATGGGTGTGCCTGCTAAGCCTGTAACAAAGAAAAATGGATGGCTGTTTTCAGGCAATTAAAAATGGCTTTGTTAGTTCCAAAGGAAAAATGTTCTCACAAAAAGGAAATGGATAAACACCTGATAAGAGTACAGACCTTGTTCCTTTCAGCCACTGGATGAACCATGGATGCCTTTACCCTCTAGCCTTGGAAGATGAGTACCAAGTGCTGCACAAGCAGTACCTCAGGGGAGTCTCAGAATAAGTTCTACCTATATGTGGTCTTCTGCCAGAATGGCAAATGTTCACGCAGAGAGAATTCCAAGTGAGCAAGGTTCCTACTCCATTCACTCCAACATACAGAAGTATAGGTGCAATGCCATGACAGGACAAATTCTCTTCTCAGGCTTCCCGTCTCATCCTTGGCTAGCTGATCAGGGGCACTGCTGAAACCAGGATTTCCCCAGTCTCTACAGTATCTCAGGCTTATTTTAATCACATGATTATGTTAGGCTGTAGAAGGATGTGAAGACACACAAACAGTGTGAAAACGACATTTTCTTCTGACAGTGTAGACAATTTCTTCTGACAATTGACTTCTTTCACGTGCAATGAGACACAGAGACATTACTCTTTCAGGTGAGTAGCTGTGAAGATACTCTGTGCAGTACGGAACCCTCATTGTGTTACTGTCATTATTAATGTGTTTCTTTTGAAGTATGCAAAGCTTCTGTGATAATCATGGACAAGACACAAACAGTGTTGAAAAAATGCACTCTTCTGTTCTCGTCTCCTGCACTGCTAGGACTGGCTCTGTCCAAACATTCCAGTCTTGCCATCTTCCATAAAATTATATCCTATCCAGTGCACTACACAAGAACATCAGTATATTCAAATATTGAGTCAGCTCTACCCAAGTCCACACTAATCATGCCTGCTCCCAGACCGGGAGAACTGGAAAAAAACAGGACATTTAGTTGATGTGCTAAAAGACTTTTGGGGAGAGAAAAGAGCAAAGTAGAGAAAATATGAGCAGACCAGAGCTTTGGCTCTGTAAGCCAGGGAAGCTGTACTGTAAGGCCACCTTGGAGGGTCTGGAAAGAGCAAAGAGAAGTAACTGAAAAAGTATCTCTGAAGCAGAAAAGCTAAGGTGCCTTAAAAAATACAGACTTCACATCTAAAGCCTTTTCTCCCCATCTGGTTATGATATCTGCTCTAAGGCATTTTTATCTTGGATCTGACTGCTATTAAAAAAGTCTCTTCCACTGAAAAAGCATTATGAATAACAGAGTCTCCTTCCCAGAGTTATGGCGTAAGACAATTCATAAAGAATGCTGCAGAGAAAAAAGGCAGAAGCAATAGCTGGTATAAACAGAATAGATTCCATGTCTTTCTGCTGCTGAGCTTAAGTACTGAAAATCATCCAGAGAAGGAGAAGAAGAGACAAATATGATCTTTTTGATGCTTTACTGCAATAGAAAATAAATTAACCATTTTCCCCTTCTACTCTCCCCAATCATACTACTTTGTTCTTTTTTTTCCTCTGGTCTTCAGCAAATGGCAATAAGTCTCAGTCTTCTGAAAAGAACCAACACATGTGAAGCTGAGTATTTGTTTAAAAAGAAATTGCAGAATTAGCCAGCATTCTTTCATGTTACTTTTCAGGTGTTGGTCTTTCAATAAAACTTAAATTGAAAAAAGAACGTGGAGAATATTTATTAGTCTTGCAACATACTAATATGGTCAGGCTTCTTTTAACTATAACTACACAGATTTGCATCTTCTCAAAGAATTTCAAAGAAAAATGAGGAGCAGAAGGATTGTAAAATATCAGGTTTTTGGACAGTTTTCAGTTTGTGGGTCACTAACGTGAACGTAAACAGCAGCAGTGTTTAAGAAAAATGGTTCAGATGACTGCTATTTGTTTGCACTGTGAAGGCAAAGACTGGGCTACAAAGTCACAGTCACCAAAGGTCAGTGAAAGCAGAAGGCAACTGAGAAATCTGCTGTCTTAATACTTCACTTTTTCTAGAAGAACTGGGACCATTATACTAACACAGGAGTAAGCTCAAATCATAGCCACAATGCAAAAGCATCCATGTCTTCCCACTGACTTGCCTGGGCTTTGGATAAACCCAGTGGGAAAAGTCTCCCTCAGGCAGTGAAGGTACTCTGAAGATGTACAATCCTAGTTGCTTAGAATTACACCAAACTTACCATTATAATAAAAACAGAAGAAAAATTTTGATTGCTTAGCATGATACCAAAAACAATGAGCCAGACTTCACCTTTGTACTGGAAATCAGATGGATGCAGTAGCCTGAATGTCCCATTGCCACAGGCTCCTCAAGGTTCAACTTCTAAACCACAGTCTCACAGAAACAGTTTTGACTTTTCTTACTTTTCTCCTCTTGCTATCTACTTACAGACTGTTCGTGGCTATGAAAAACAGGATGTTTTGGTGTGACATAAAAAGCACTCGCAATGCTCACCAGCCTGCTATGCAAAGGTCTCTTGGTATTAGGACAGCCTTTCAAGGTCACATAATTTTTTTTCTTAATAGATGGTTATAGGCTTTCCCATGATAAAAGTTACCTACAGAGTTTTAAGGGGAACAGTGTGTAACCATAACCAACAATTATTTCTGCAAGCCATCAACAGAAAAGACCTTTCAAAAAACATTTTCCTCCACCCTCTCCAGTATTTTTAATATCCAATTCTTTTACTTCAAGAACTCCTGAACTGAAAACTTGCAGCTCAAACAGCTTAATTGAAATAAAAACACATTATATAAATCATGCAAATTAATTAACCACGAATAAAAGCCTGACTTTGTGTGTGGGAAACCCATTTCTGAAAAAAATTACGGAGCGACTGTAAGATGTCCCCTTATCAGAATTCACAAAACCTTTATTTGCTTGACAACTCCCTTACTTGAGGTCTAAAATATAAAGTCTCCTTTTCAACTGCTGCCGCTTTCTGGGAATAGCTCTAGTTTTGGACGCTCTGTGATGGGACAGCTTGTGTGTTTACCACCCCAGGGCTGCTCACCACAAAAACTCAAAACTAACAGTCTAGCCTGTTTTGCTCCCATCCCAGTTTCTGACTCATAGATCCCAGGGGAAATCAAACTAAGGCTGGCAAGGGATAAAGCTGCTAGCTTATTCCAGCCTGCCCCACCAGCAGTAAGGAGAAGCTTGAGCAGAAACCATGGTGGAGGTTGCTCAGGAGTGCTGCCATAAAAACAGTAGGTAGAGCGCACAGATCAGTCTGTGGCTGCAGACTGATGTGGATGTGAGCCAGCAGATGTGCTTTCCTTCTTGGCTTGAAGCTGGGTGCATATCTCAGTCCCTTTTACTGGCTTTTGAAAACCAGATATCAACAAGGCAAGTTCAAAGCAGATGAATTTATGCTTGCCAAGCACCTGACTTTATGTGCACTTATTTCTGCATCTTGCACTATTTGTCTATTTAAGAACTGCCTTTCATTCCCTGAAGCATTTCTTTTATTCTCTACTATGCACACAGATACACATCCGTGACAAATCACAGAATTGTGAATGAAGAGCGTTCAATTTAAAGGTGCTTTCCAAATCAGATTAACTTAGGCCCAGCAAAATTACATAAATTATAGCAAGCAGTAAATACCAACCTATAGCCTCAGAGACAGCTTTGCAGTGTGCTCTGCGCACCACAGTGGGAAAGCACCGGGTGTCAGCCCAGCATAGCCCTCCTTGCTGACAGCACATCCCAACAGATCCAGGCCAACTGGGTGAGCTGATGCTACTGCTAAACATGAGGTATGGCAGCTTGCTGTCCTCTGCTGCAGAAGAGAAACCCGTATGTCCCCTGACAGTGTGACATACCTGTCAATTCATCGTCACCAGTAAAATTACTGTGGAAAAAAGGATGTCAAAGACCAAGACATCCATACACTCAGTACGTGTGCTTCACAAAATCCCCATGGAGTGTTTGCAAAGCAAAAGGGGGCAAATCTTCAAATTTTTCTCTTCCTTCTCCTCTCATCCAAACCACCTCCACAACCCCCAGAGGAGTCATGGGTACAAGCCAAGCTTGTGCCTGAAAATGTTTCAGCACAACCTGCCTCAAGTTCAAGAAGGCTGCATGTGCTTTCTGGCCTGTAAGAACTGATTTGCCAATTTAGAAAGGTTATTGTATTATAAATCTATGTCTGTAAATTTCTGAAGAGATGAGAAGCAGAGAAGAGAGGTGTAGTTATTGTAACAGGAGTAACCATCCTTAAAGAACCATATTCCTCAGGTATAAACCTCCCACAGCATATTAAAACTGATTTACAGTTTCACTTTGGTCTTGCAGTGCAAAAAATAGGGAAAAAATGGAAGAACTGTCTTCTGCAAGAATAATTTTATAAATATTTGTATTTATGAGTCCTGGAAGGACTTTATTTTGTTGCATGCTTATCCTCCATAAGGAAATGCTTTATGCTGCATAATCAGTATGATATTTCAAATACCGGGAATTGTTCCCTCCTATCCCCTTTGATATTAATCTCATACTGATTAATCGTGTGAAATATAACACGTATTGCCTTCCAAACCTCAAAAACCTGTGTGATCTGTGTTTTCCAAAGACACTAAGAGTTTTCTCTGCACCTGAAATACTACAGACTGATAAACTAGCTTTGTTCAAAAAGTTAAAAAAGCAGTAATCGGAGAAAATAAGGAAAGTGTCAGTTTAGAAATAATTCTTATGTGCACTTTTAATAGCTAAAAGCAGTGGCTTATAGTTGAAAGCCTATGAACAGCACTGAAATTGAGCAACTTGAAGGGTAACAGTTACCATTCTTCTACTAGAAAGGTGGCTTTGTGTAAACAGACTAAGACTCCATTCACTTAAATGCACAGAATGCACATCTCCCGACTAGAAAATTGGCGTCTGTTAAGGAAAACAAACTCCTTAGTACATAATAACAAAACCGAAGGGTTGCCAGAGGTGCAGTAAACTGTAGGCACACAGTCCCTTCAGGTGACAGCCTAGAAGCATGCATCTGGGAGAGAACCGAGAAAACCAAGTGCTGTTAGAAAAGAAAAAGCACCCAACATGGAAGACATGCATTACTGAACATAGGAAATCAGCAGCCAGGGCAGATTTTCAGCTGTGTTACCCAAATAGGTGCACTCCCACCCCTTTTCACAGATTTACACAGTGCCAGCAGTCAGGCTCTCGCATCTCACCTCTCCTGCTCTGTGCTAGGGTCTCCTTTACCGATCCGCTGAGAAGCAATTGTTGAATGCTGCAGTGTTTAGTTTTTCAGGAAATTAAGTCTGAAGCACACTTTCCTTTGCCTTAAAGGGAATGCATACTCCTGACACATCAGCAGGCAAGGAGCCCAGAGGTTGCTACAGAGAATTTATTTATACTCATTTGGAATTTCCTGACAAAATCCTAGCCCGCCTGCCAGCCTGCCTGCCAGTGCAGCTTAGCACCAGTGTTTTCCTTCACGTCATTTCAGATGGCGCTTGGTGCCTCAGGCTGTTCCCAAAGGGTTAAATGCATGAAATGGACAGATGCACAAACAGGGCTGCACCAAACTGCATGCTAAAAAAAAAAAAAAAATGTCCTCTGATGGAAGACAGATTTAATCCCCAAGGGGGAATTATAAGTTCAGGTGAATTTTCTCCTAACCACTCTTCCCTCCCCAAGCCCTTCGCCTCTACCCCCCCTTGTCTCTCACTCCCACGTGTGCACAGGGAGCACAGAAAGGTTCATTGATATAATTTGGGTAGAACAATTACCTCTGTTGTAACTAGTACTGCCTGCAAATCTGTCTGTGTCACATGCAATCCCTTCTTGTTTACTCTTCTCAAATGCAACTTATAATTTGAGGGATAAAAATAAAAAGTCGATAATGTAAAGTTATATATTTTCTTCTCTGAAACAAAATTCAAAGTATTATCACAAGCATGTGTGAAATGATGCATTTGAGTTTTCCGTATGCAATGTTCTCGCTTCCACAGAACAAAATGAATAACTTAAGGAAAGATAATTGGAATTCCAGATACAATAAATAAATAAATAACTTCTCAGCAACATAAAGAAGGCTGAATCTCTCTTCACCTCTTCTTACAATAATGGTTACTGCTGTAAAGCCAAGCAAGGACTCCAGAAGTGAACAGGCATTGGGAGAGGCTAACTAAACAACAGTCCTAAGACTTCATAGGACTAAAGGAAAATAATCATACTGTGCTTTCCATTCAGATTCCGAAAAACAAAACAAAACAAAAAATTAGAAATAAAATAATGACATGGATTGTTGAAATAATTTCCAATATCACTACATGCTGAAAGAGCTTTGTTGAAGACAGAAGTGGAATCTTGCACTGAAGTGACAGGAGAGGTCCAAGTCTTCCAACAATGCCTTCAGCTAAAATGGCACAGACCTCCAATAAAATGTTTTTCAAACATGTCTTGTGGCTTCAGTGGTATTTAATAGGAAGCAAAATAATATTTAATACTACAAGGCATTAGCTTTTGCTTGGATTGGAAGGGACTTTAACATTCCAGTTCCAAACCCCAGTCCTGGGCAGGGCTGCCCCCTACCAGCCCAGGCTGCCCAGGGCCCATCCAACCCCACCTTGAGTGCCTCCAGGGATGGGGCACCACAGCTCCTCTGGGCAATGTGTTCCCCCTGATATCTAATTTAAATCTCCCCTCTTTCAGTTTAAAACCATTCCCCCTGTCCTGTCATTACACTCTCTGGAAGAGACCTTCTCCACCTTTCCTGTAGGCCCCTTGGAGCGCTTGGAGGGCCGCAATGGGGTCTCCTTGGAGCTCTTTCTCTTCAGACTGAACAAGCCCAGCTCTCTCAGCCTGCCTTCACAAGAAAGGTGCTCCAGCTCTCTGATCATCTTCATGGCACTCTCTGGATCCACTTCAACAACTCCATGTTCTTATGCTGTAGGCCCCGGAGCTGAACACAGTACTCCAAATAGGGTCACACAAGGACTGGGCCCTGCCCTCTGAATCTATCTGTAGACAATTTTCCATTTTAGTGTCATTCATGCATGCACTGTAACACAACAGCTCCCCAAAACAATCCAAAGAGGGTCTCTAGATTACAGCTGAATTTTAAGTGAACCTGGTTTGATTTGATTGATGCTCCAACTACCCTATGCACAGAAAAAGCCATTCTCCATAAACAACTCCTTAGGAACACTTTCCAATCACACTTTGAAGTTTCTCCTAGAAAAAAGGAAAACACTAGGGCAGCTGAAACTAGACCTATGCTTTAGTGAAACAAAAGCCCCTCACCACTACAGGGAGTACCGTGAGGAGAAGCCATGTACAGCAGACCTCATGCTACAGGTCTGATGAGCAGGCTCCTTCACAATGGGAGTGGGAGAACACGACAGTACCAATCTAGTGTTTTCTGCTGTGAAAGAAATGTGACACACAGGACAAATAGAACAGAATAGAAGGCATAGCCAATGTGCCTTTTTTCAAGAATTGGGGGTTTTGCTCAAACGAGGCAGAAGGCAAAAAGATCCTCTAACGTTTTATGATTTCATTTTTATAAAAACAAAATAGAAATCCTGCTTAGGGAGGAACACATTTTAGCAGCTGTCTCCATTTGCTCATCTGTTTGCTGTTACTCTGTGGTTTCAAGGACTTGACATCTGCCAAGCCCTGCATGGAGTCATACAAAGCCAGAGGACTCTCCTCAAAGCTCAGGCTGAGAGACACCTGTCAAAATGCAAGCAAAAACCCAAAGTTTGTATCTGCACTTCATCCCTTGTCCAGCAAGTCAAAATGGAAGCACACGTCTGGGGTCAGCCCTGGCAAAGCCTAAAGGCAAAGGGCATGCATGTATTTATTTTCCTGGCCTTTAAGACCATTATGGTGCCAAATAAACTCACTCAGCTACTGTTTACAGTGGAAACAAAACTGAGGTCAGAGCGCAGCTCCCCAGTGACCAAAAAGACCTGACATGGTCTGTAGCAGAACAAATGTAAGATTTGGTGCACAGGCAGCCATTCAGACGATAGAAGTTCTTATCTAAAAACAAAGTTATTTAACACCTCTTTTGGGGAAGAAGAAAAAAAAAAAAAAGGCAGAGAGGGCAGAGTGGATCCAAGAAAGATTAAGGCTTTGGAAGGAAGAGAGTCCTTTAAACACTTGCCACCAAGAAACCATATCTTTAGCACTGAAGTAGCTGTGTGGAAGGAGTGAAGTAATCCAACCCAACACAGTGATGAGTCTGAGACAGGGGAGTGTATGCAGAGCTTAGCCTGGACCCATACTGCCAGGTTTATGCTCATACCCCAAAAACACAGATGTCTTAGGGCAGGATTTAGGGTTCCTTCTGGTGTTTTTGCTGTTTTGTTTGATTGTTTGTTTTTCAAAGTCAATTGGCTATGGACAGAGTTCAGACTCAAGACTGATCTGTCCTACCCAGCCTCTCTTTCCAAGCAGGTACCACTGGAAAGGCATAAGAATATAGCAGACCATACAGCAACATTGTTCATCTGTTTCCAGAAATCTGCAACCTGGAGACTTCTGGAGTTGGCCAGGGGGAGTGCTGGCTATCCAGGATGGGTCAGTGTCAAATGTGCTTTTTCAGGATAGCTGGGAGGTATTTGGTAACTACACTGAAAATGTCAGTCTGCAGATAAATGGAGATAAAGCTGTAGATTAATCTGACCCAATTGCTACTTAACACTCAAAACCTCTAAGAAAGACTTTTCAAGCTACAGGTAGATTCCTCACTACTAGTTAACATCTACTCAGAGAGAAGATGCAACTGAAAAGTTTGCCTTATATAATCATTAACTGTCCAGGTGGTTTAATTTCACACAGTGTCAGCAACTTCATTTTTCACAGGTCCCACATCACATCCGGTGACCTCTGCTCATGTCCTAATACGACTGGAAAAGCTTACAAGAAAGTAGTCTTATTGTAGCAATGAGTAAGCCATTCAGGTCTTCACACCACTTTAAATCCTTTTTTTCCTCTTTTGCACAGATGTGATCAGATATAGTTGCTTTATCTTATTCAGGTACTGGGACTAAGCAAGGGCTTTTTACACATCAGATTTGCTTTCTTGTTTTGCAGAAATGAAGGTGGAAGACACAATGAACATGAACACAAGAAAAAATGGGTGTAAAGAAATAAACATTCTCGAATCTCAAATATGCATATGTGTATGCATACAGGCTTCTTGGGCCTTGGACATACAAATATGTAAACTGAACTACTGTCTGTTGGGAACTCGGATGCCTAGCTGTTGTCTCCAGGTGCACTGTGAAACCAGCGAACTGTAATTTGGGATCAGGTGGCCAATCCAGACAGGGTGGGAGGTGACCAGATCCTTCAGGGTCACCCCCACTTCCTCAGCTAGCGAAGGCAGAATGTAGAGGAAGGAACTGACAGCTTTGCCAGGGAGACAATCCAGCCTCTGTTTTAAAACATCTTTTTGCTTTCCTCTTGGAGCAATGCTCTGCAATCAAACACCATGGATTTACAGTAACTGCTAATCCAGACACACTGCACTTCTACCCTCAAAAACATTGAGATGATACAAAAGGTTGAGGCAAGGAAAACAGCCACACAACCTAGGGAAAAGGCACATGCTACCCCACTAATCAGGACCCATGGAAAAGTCTATACATGTTCCTTATTAACGTATCACTTAAAGTGATGAATTATCTCCCATACTTCTGGAAGCTACCACTGAGATCTCCATTGTACCTGGTGTCTTGTCCTACAAAGGCATGGGCTGAGGTGCTATGGCCAAGCCATGCACTTGGCTGCCAGAATCATGGCATCCTTACAACTCCTTTGCAAAGTGAGAGCAACTTGCTTCAAGAACTGTCAACCATGCACAGCAGTCAAGCCAGGTTGAGAGTGAAGGCTGAGTATTAAAGGCAGACCATACCTGTGGAGTTGGAGGAGGTCAGGGAGCAAAAAAGAAAAATGGCAGACATGCTGTCTGAGAGCAGAGGAAAGGAAAAGAACTGTAGCTGACAGTAGCAAGAGAATGGTGAAAGTGTAAAGGGCAACACAGTGAATGCATATGCTCATGAGCACATAGATATACTGGAAGGCTTAAAAACTAACATCCATCTGTGTCCATAAAGAAAAACAGAAAGAAATACAGAAGAGAATAATGCTAAATTATGTTTTTTTTCCCGGTCTTTAAACTTCAGATACAGAAAAACAAGCCCATCTAAATTTAAGAATCACAGTTCTGGAGGGAGAAAGGAAGAAAAGGCTTAGGCCAGGACTGCCTGAAGTTAAAAAACACTGTTGATCCTCATAATCCCTTAAAACATGACTGCTCTGATCTCATCTTTGTGTTTTTATCACATACAATACCAGCCTACTTTTCTAACCACAATCATGCATTTTATTATATTTACTTGTACTCTATTTCTTCCTTTGGGAGGGAAAAAAAAAAAAAAAGAAGTTCACAGTTTAAATTTGTCAGGCAGCATAAGCAAGACCTTAAAACTCGACCTCTTTGCTAGGATTAGATCTGAAACTCCAGTAACAGCAGGCAAGTTGCACAAGTGCACTTTGTTTTTATTATTAGATCTTCTGCAATCCACACAGTGGTGCTCCAAGCAGAGGAATTGTTTTTTTTTTTTTTGAAAAGAAGGTAGGAAAGGGACTGGACTAGGAGTACATCAACAAACATGCCCCTCAGCAATAAATAAGTACTCCAGACCATCAATGTCTGGTTTGCAAGGAGAACAATCTGTTCCCAATTATCAGTTAATTTGATCCTCTCTGTAATCTGACCAAACCTTCAAACCAAGCTATTAGTAGCTGTTTCCACACCCTCCCTCCCCACTCCTACTTTCAAACAAGTACTGAAGGGCAACACAGGAATATCACAGGCAGGACTTGTAATGCTGAAGGAAAGCAAAATATTGTCATGCAGAAAATATATCTAGGAACATATACATTAAAAAGCAGAAGGCTTAATTACATAAAACACGTATTACAGTGAGAGGTAACTAGAGAGGAGAAATCAAGCAAGAAAAGGGAAGGGCTGGGGAGGGGGTAAGGGAGACATTACAATTTCTGCAGAAAGTAGGGAAGGATGCAAGTGTGTACAGATGGACTGAAAGAGTGAAAGAGGACAGTGGAATCTCAGCCACCTCTGCATACCTTCATGCTTAATTTTTTTTAAAGTCTGTGTAAAGAGTCAGATTAAAAATAAGTAAATAAATAAAACCACTCAAGAAACTAACTTAGTACGTTATGAAGAGTCTTAGAAAAGAAAGCAACATGGGAGGGGGGAAGCCATCTTTGTACATGGTTGATCTGCTGTACCCCATCCACTGCAAGTTGCAAAGTGCATCAGATAGGGGAAGTCAGCCATCAGATTCAGTTAACACGGCAAGCGTGATTTCTGGATGAAATTAGAAAGAATGGAAGAAATAAAAGGGAGGATAGTCAGAAGCAAGCTTCAGTGTGGCAGGTCAGAGCTGGTCACCTGGGGACACCCTGGCAGGAACCTGTGCTCTGCCACCAAGGGGAGTCATGTTTCCAGAGGAAGGAAATGGAGATAGTGCATCTGTGCCAACGTGGGCAGCCTCTCAGCTCCTAGAGCTGCTGTGAAAATATGATACGGGAAGCACTGCCTTTCTGTCATCTCTAGTCCAAAGCCTTACAAATGGCACAGAAAGGAGGAGGAGTAAGGTGGCTGCTGCAGAAGGACCCCTGCTCCAGCATTAGCCCAGCAAGGCACACAGACTCATAGATTATCCCAAGTTGGAAGGGACCCACAAAAGGATGATCATCAAGTCCAACTCCTGGCTCCACACAGGACCACCCAAAAATCAGATCATACATCTGAGACTGTAATCCAAAATGGTGAGATGGTGCCTACTCAGCAAGGAGTGCCTGCTACTGGGTCACCCTTCCGCAAGCATTCATCATTCACAGATAGAAGACAACCAGCTTTAATCAAGTTATTCCATCCAAACAATTTCCCTGGAGGACTATATACTTTTTAAAACTACAGAACTACAGAATCACCTCCCTTCACACAGGGACACCAGGCACTCAGTTTCATACAAATTTTTCCCAAGGTACTTTCTACAGCAGAATCTGGGATAGTGGGGAGGAATACTGCAGAACTGTTTCGAAGACAAAAGTGTATTCTTTTAGGTTTAATGACCACAGGAAGATATGCTGAGTTGTGTATGAAAGGAAGGAATAAGATGCAGAGAGAACTTCTCATCGCTAGGAAAGCTATAGCTTTTCTTGTGACCCATGCCTGCCCCAGTACTGGTGCCTGCCCCTCACCCAAGCCCCACAGGCTGCTCCTCTGTATACACAGCACTCACCACACAGCCATCAGATAAGGGCTTTTATTGCAGAATGGCTGAGGCTGGAAGGGACCTCCACAGGTCATCCAGTCCAACCCCCTGCTCCAGCAGGGACACAGAGCAGGTGACAACTGTGAATCACCACCAATTCAGTGAAATTACAGGGTGCCATAAAAAGCAAAGTGGGTCTCTTTATGTTCCTAGAGCATTATTGGCTATAGAATAAAATATCGGCACCCTTTTCTGCCTCTGGGAGTGTGGAGGGCTTGTACTGGCTGCAATGCAGGGACATCTCAGCAGCCTAGACAAGGAAAAGTGTGCAAGCATCCATGAGCAAGCCTGCATCGGACAGGTATGAAAACAGCCTTCTGTCTAGATAAGACGCCAGAAGCCTCTAGGAAGCTGCAGCAAATAACACAAGACAGCCCTAATCAATTTGCTCTTTTTCTTGTGGCATTTTGTCTTTCTTCAGAGCATCAGTATTTGACTTGGCTTTGTGCTTGGGCTGTCTGCTTCCCAACACACCCAGATTATTCTAAGCACTGGCCTACCTGGAAGTACTTCAGCAAGACCATTATGTCCTCAGCTCCTTATGGCTCCCTTTCAAACTTTCTCCTGCCCATTTCCCATCCAGCAGACTCCAAGATCAGTCCCAAAGGCAACAAGTTCATGGAAAAGAAGGTGCACGATCCCTTCTCCTCTGGGGTCTGACGAAAGCCTCTCAGTTGGACAAATACAAGTCATTGTGTTTTCAACTGTTCTATTGTGGCAACAGCTGCAACCTTGCATTACAGGTATCAACTAGCAATTGCAGGATAAACAATTATTAGTCCAATTAGAAAGTTGGCAGTGGCTGTGAGATCATGAGCTGCATCTCCAGCCATCTGTCCTGAAGGCGGATCTGGCATACAATAGCATAATGAAGGAAGTTTGGTACTCTTTATGATGTGATATAAGCTGATGTGAAATCACCGTAGGCTCCCTCACCCTTCACCCTCAGTATTTCAGGGTCCCTCCCTTGCTTGTTTTTAAATACTGGGCACCGCCATAGTGACTCACCAAATCACTCCTGGGTGAGGCAGGAACAGGACATCAGTGACAGCACTGTATTTCATCTGCCCATCCAGAAAGCACTAGGCTATGTGGCAATTCAGTCGTCCCTCAATGACAAGTATCCTACCAGCTGCTAAAGCACACCTTCAGCACATATGCGTCCCCATTAATTTTTTAATTGAGTGAGGATCAATGAAAAATAGTGGATATTCAGCTAAAATTGGTAGTAGTGGTAATGTTCTGGTGCACAGCTCTTTCTTCTTCGACTGCACCTCAGATCATTAGGCTGGGAACCATGCAAAACTCCATACACACTGCCAAAGATTATTTGCATTAGGAAAATCAAATCATGAAAGAGACACTCAAATAAGCCCGGAGCTGAAAGGGTGCCTACAAATGTTAGGTAGGAATTTGTACAAATCAGTGCAGAGAATGATAAAAATATTTACTGTAAGCAGGTGTGTGTTCTGCAGAGTAACCGTCCACATATAAAAAAATCAGAAGGACACTAGGCTCCAGCATGGAGACCAACGCTCCCAGTTTATATATCCACCACTAAATGCCCCACAGTCCAGATCTGATGGAGGTGACAGGTCCCAGCAGCCTGCGCTCCCACCCTGCAGCTCCCATCCACAGGCACTCAATGCCTGCACACTGGCTGCTGCAGAGGAGGAAAAAAAGGGATAGCTTTCTTTACCAGTGTGAAGGGAACAGTGACAATGACGGTGAACTGCTGTGATGCCACTGGCTTTGGGAACTGTGTAGGAGTCTGAAGGAGGTAAAGCATGTAAGTTAAACATATGGTTCAAATGAATCTGTGCGAGAAGTATTCTCCTGTTGAAAGTGAGATGGGAAGGCATGAAAACAAATCTTTAAAAAAAGGTGAGGAAGAAGGCTGAGAGAAAAGGGAGAAGAGAGAAAGGATGGGGGAAATCTCAGGTACCACGTCCAGAAAGCAGCATGCATCTGCTTTACAGGAAAGTAAAGAGGTTTGTGCAACAGCCTTGTTATACTGACCCCTGCAGCCCATCCTGCTGAGGAAAACTAGAAAAGCTTTTCCTCTGCTAAAAAAAGCTTTTTTTGTGTGTCATTGTTAAAGAGGTGACTTAACAATTTTGCAAGCTCTGGAGACAGAGCATGAGGTGCTCAGGGAAGTGAAATAAAACAGTTGTTTTTATTACGGTTAGAAACAAACATGGTGTAAAAACTTTTATCTTTGTAAATCAGTTTCCTATGTTTCTTCTGCCACTTCCTTGTTTTCTACAACAGAACAAGTGGAATTGCACTGGAGTTTCACACCGCTCTGTGCCTTTCAGAAAGTGTTTTGAAAACAAAGTTTCAGCAAATCAGACATCAGTGAAAGTAACTGGAAATAGTTCTGGATGGATTTTAAACTGCCTGCAAAAGTTTCAGACAGGTACACACTGTGCTTTTTGGAGCTGACCTGAGAACCCTTCTACAGATATCACTTACACAAACGTTTGCAGAGTCTCATTAGATAAGGTGATATATGCATCAGTCCTAGCAAGCACAGAAGCTAACAATTACTGGAAGTTTCACCTAGCAATTAATGAAGACATTAATCCTATTTTGGAAAACAAACACTTTTTTCTTTTTTTTTTTTTTAAATATGTCCCCCAGTAGCCCTGCACAGACACAGAGTATGTCTCAGCTCTTGCTGCAGCTCCCTGGATGAGAGCGTGACAGGCTCTGGACTTACTGCGCTGCTTAGCCCTGCACTGAGCAGTCAGCTCGCATGCCACTGAGGCAAGAGGATAGCAGAAAACAGTTAGCACTTAACTGTTAAAATAAAGCTTTTTCTGCAAGTGCCAATTCATCTGCCCGCAATTTTCCAGGCACACAGCAGAACTCTGACAGAGCTTACTTCAAACATCAGAACTAAGCCTCTAAGTCGGTTTCCAAAATGCACAGAGACTATATGCTTGCAGCCCACAGAAATACAGCCCACATTTGTGAGAATTTTCCCAGAGAAACCAGGAAAAGAGTGATTGAACTTTAAGTTAGCAATTCAGCAGTAAACAAAACTGTTGACAAGCAGCACTGAAGTCTAAATCACAGCCTCTGTTTTTTTAACCATATTTAAAGTACATGTCTTTACTGAAATATGCAAGAGGCAGTCAAATTTATGTTTGATTCTTTCATGAAAGCCATTATTTGTTTTGTACCTTACCTCACACACATACTCAACTGAAAATATTTACAGTAAATGCACTTTCAAGAAACAGCCTTTAAAAAGTCCTCTATACAAATGCAAAACAGCTTAATCCTTTCCTGAAAACGAGTTCCAAATTCAAGCATTCCTCTACAGATTTTATCTGCAACAGCAGTAGTCCATTCAGACTTGTTTAATTTTACAAAAAACACCAAAATGTTATGTAGGCATAACCACTAAACAGTGAAAGTACTCACATTCTCGAGTTAACCAAAGCAAACCACTGCTCCTTAGTCACTTCATACTTGAATCGCAGCTGAACATGTGGTCAGACTTGCCCAAAAAATTCAAGTAACATGCAGGTTAGCAGTCCATAACGAGTATTTCTCGTTCTTTTCCTTGTTGCTGATTGATTCCGCGGGTGCAGAAGACACCACACCAGCAGTTTGTCTTTCCACTCTTGGTGCTCCGTGCAATTAAGGAGCTTGCTTCAATACCTGCAACGCCCATATCAGTTCCTGCTCATCCAAAGGCATTCTCTCCCAGGCGCTCAGCAGGATAACGAATCACGTCTACCTGTAGCCCAATACTCTGTCCATTATGAAATGCTAAGGATTTGGAGACACAGGCGTACGTAGCTGCATGTCAGAACGCTGGCCTCAAGGGTTTGCAAAGCCAACAAGTCCTGACAGTCTCTGCAAAATGTTCTCCAATTCAGTTCTGAATTAAATACTTGCAATTCATTATAGCGTCTTTCTGCGATTAAGGGAACAAACAGCTCCTATCCTGCATGAAGCACTGTTTGCATAACAGTTCAGAAACTAAAACTAAATCTTGCGTTAACACATCCCCTGTACAGGCATTTAGCTTTTTTACTCTTAAATACCTGCTTACTAAACTTTTCTGATAGAGCATTGTGCTGAGGGGGGGGATGTGTATAGGGGAATTGCAAACCAATCAGTAACAGCCCGTGCACAATTTTTCCTTCCATCTAAGCAGAGGGAATTGTTCTGCATGACTTAAGTTAAAAGCATACTACTGGGGAAAAAAAAAAAGCAAATTATAAGAGAGTTTAGGCAGTAAACAGCTACAGTTAAGTCACACAGCAGAGGATTCGAAGTCTGCCTCTCTAAAAACATTACAAAAAGTTGCAGAAGACACAATTTCTTTCTTAGAAAATATACTTCTACTCGCATACAAATATGGAAGAGGGGGGAGGAGGGAGAAAATACCCTTTTTCAATATTTAATAGTATTGCTAGATTTAGCTTTAAATAATCTGAACATAGATGACTTCAACATTTTCACTTAAATTCCACTAGCCTTTAAAACGGGCTTCTTGTTTTGCATAAATTGCAGATAGCGACACTCCATATCTCCACTTTTCTACTTGTGAGACACTTTAATCCCTTCCACTAATTAAAAAAATTCTAGAGTGAGCATACCCAGCAATTTAGGATTTGTTCCCATAACAAAGCATACCTGCTAATGAGGTTGGTGCTAAAATCCACCAGATAAGCCAATTCTCAGTACCTGCATGTCATGATCCATTGAGGATCATTAGAATGTGAGTACATGAGCCTCACCAACAAAAAAGCTGAAATTTGTGTAGATGCACATAATAAAAGAGGTACTTAAGGTTCTTCTCCAGGACACTCAGCTAGATCCCAGCCACCCAAGCCTGTCTTGATAAATCTGTTTCCCACCATACCTACATCAAGAGGTCTCAGAAGAGCACCCACAAGCTCCTGCCATGCACCTGAAATTTTCCATATAATCCCCCAGTGGAAGCTTGAGCTTTAGCAGGATAAAGCTATGTTTGTGCAGCAATCAGGAGAGCAGGAAAATATTGACACAACTGCAAGAGGAACACGGCTGCCATGCTTTTATCACTCATTCTGCAATCTCTGCCCTTTCCTGACCTGCCAGGCCTTCCCAGCAACCTTTGAACATGCCAACCATCTATTCCAGAGTGTCACAAAACCAAAACAGACATCTCAGCAGCCTCCTGAAATAACAAAAAACTGAAGACTTCCTCTTGATGTTGCTTGCTTAGAATCAGTAAAGTAAATTTAAATTAGCCAAACCCACATGGGCAATCAGGAAAGGCTGGATATTCTATGCTGGTTAATCTCTCAAAGCAATTCAGGCATAGGATAACAACCACACGATTTCCTGCAGCAAAAGCCCCAGCCCTCTCAGAGTGGTGCAAGCCTGTGTAGGACTGTGAAAGTGAACCGTGCTGTGAACCAGCAGACCAAGGTACCAGCTCCTACCATTTCACATACAGCTTTCACACTTAATATTTAAAAGATTACTGGGAGGATGGGGACAAGGGATGGGGCAGCCAGACTCTGATCAACCTGGAAAGTAGTTTTCAGTGTTTAGTTTTGACTCCATCCATTTCCCCTTTCTGCTGCTTTCACAGTGTAAGAAAAAAGGCAAGCCAGAAAACATAATGATACAAAATAGGAAAAACATCTGATGAGTTACCTGCAGCACTGCCATTAGTATTTGCTGGGTAGGCCATGTTTGCTCAGTGACACATCCAGAGCCAGGTTGTTAGCCGTCATGCAAATGTCATGCATCAAGTCCAACCAGACATGCAACCTGAAACAAATGAGAAAAAGGCAGTTAAAAACAAACAGTTTTAGAAGTTAAGCATGTTAAGCAGTAGGCATTCTTGAGTGCTTAAAGTCTTATCTTCAGTGCAAGCTTCAGCATAGCAGTCACTCAATTTCACTTAATTAGTCCCAGCTATCACATGCTGACAGCACCCAAGGAGAACTAGCTGAAATAACTTTTTTGGAGGTCTACCTTCAGCTTTTTTGCTGTTTGTTTCTACACAAATTTGTGTAGAATTTGCTTGCACCCAGTAAGTTCTAGACTGCCCTGTGGTTTTTGGGGTTAGAGGGTACTAGATGAAGAGTGCCTTCACCTGCTCTGCTCCCACATCCATTCCAACACAGCTGGACGAATGTTGGGACTGATGGCCCTTTCTGAGCTCAGATGTCTCCCAAGAGAGGTAAGGGCAGAAGATCCCCACCAAAGGCACAGCCATGACCTGATCAACCACTTGGCCGAGAGCTGCCCCATGAAACACTGGCGCAGGGAGCTGGCATGGACCCCTGGCCAGGGAAGTACACAGCAAGACTGGGTCTGAGACACCACTGCCATTGATATTTAGATGCTTTGTTTTCAGCCCCTGTATGGCAGACCCAACAGGGGCACATAAGCTCTGGCCACGGGTTGCTTTAAGAAGTGGAGCCCATCTGAAGCTCAGGCTGCAGGAGAGGATCACTGTGGCCCTGGTGGGTGGCTGCACAACAGAAGCCAAACAAAAGGCTTTTCTTCTGTCCACTGCAAAGGCAGCTTGCCTGCTGCCTTCATCCTCAGAGCAACAGAATTTAACTCAGCGCATACTGCTGAGAAGGCTCCTCCTTGGCTCCTCTTCAAGCTTTCAACAATCCAAACAGCATTGCATTTTGTTGACTCAGAAAGGTGGAGCTTAGGTGTATGAAGAGCACCGTGCTTCTACGACCCCAGTCTGACTCATGCTGACAGCTCCAGTCACATTTTTCCAATTACATTTCATTTGGCTCTGACAGTACATGCATGGAAGTATTTAAAAGCTAAGAAGATTAGCCCAGGAAAAAAAAAAAATCCAGGAAAGAATTAGGGGACACAGTGTGTATTCTGAGTCAAAGATACACTGGCGGACAGAAACTAGTTGCCTCTTAGAAGTGATAACACTCCATCACAAAACCTAATATAGCTTAGCTTTCCCCTTCTGGGAACACAGGCACAAATCACTTCATTTTTAGTACAGTCTTGACATTAATTTCCCAAGAATGCAGAAGGACCTCCATTGCAAGTCCTCCTCCCCAAGCTCTGCTATATATTCTAAAATTAATGATCTCTTGTTGAAAAAATGGCAGGGACACAAATCTGTCAGAAAGACCATACCAGCAAAAGGCTTGGAACAGTATAAAATAAAAACAAAAGTAGGCCTCCAGCACAGCCTATGACGCAAAATGGCCCATCACAAGGTTGCAGACATAATACAGTAAAGTATCTAGCTGGCTGTGCTTCCAGCTGGGATCAAAGTTTGAAATCTGTGAGCTTTTAGCAAAATATTAACTACTTCCTTCCAAAGAGAGGAATTCTAAAGCATTATTCCTGTCTCTGCTACTGCAACAAGGATATAAAGTGATGCTGTAAGTTAAAAAGTCACCTTTCAGTGAGGCACAATGAACACCTACTGAAAAACTATCATTTTTTCCTTACCCTATCTCAGGACAGGCTGCATGTAGCTAGACACCAGACACTGCCAGCAGCACACTGAAGGGAAGATGGAGCTGAACTGGTCTCACACACACTGGATTTGTTCTGCTTCTCTGTGTTACTCACCAGCACAGTAACAGGCTTCCCTACTTTCACTACATCCTTCTACTGTGCAGCATGAGGCCTGAAGCACTGCAAAGCAAACCAGCTTTATCAGGCAGCTTATATCATGCCGATCCACCACTTCCTATGAAACTCAAAGCACAGAATGCTCAAGGGTGACTGCAAGGAAGCCTGACACAAGGCTTACATCCACCTGGTCAGAGCCTGGCAGGGTCCTGTGTCCAAGGTTCTTTGGGGTAGCTCCATGGGACCATGGCTCTGTCAGGTTGCCTTGCTCTCCTCACTGCTTCTTAGGGAAACAGCATTCAGCACTACATGCAGAGTTTTTGTTTTGGAGGGAGCTGGCTTTGGTTTTGGGTTGCTTTTTTAAATGTGCAATTTCAGAGCTGACTACCTGCTTCAAAAAACAGCAGCCATCACCACAGGTGTGCGCAAGGAGAATTTTCTGACAGTAAGAGGCACATGCACTCGGGGTCAGAGTTATCAAAACTAATAAGGCACTGCTGAAAGCCAAAAGAGGGCCGCAGGTCTACATTTTGTTGTGGCTTAGAGACATAATTGACCTAGTATAAGCTCTCTTCTGTTGGTTTCAGAGTTGTGCAGATTTAAGTACATCTGATAAGTGACAAACTTGCCTTTAGTTAAGACAGTACTGCTTCTGAGCTTAAACAAGGATAAAGAAAGTAATTTAGGAAGTTATTTTGGAAGTTATTGAGGAAACTCAGCCCAAAAAATACAGAAAAATGAAAAAAAAAAAGAATTATATGCATGTAGGGTCTCATCATTTACTACCTGAAGTAACTGGAAAAATATTGTTTTTGTGTGTGTGTTTTGTTGTGTTTTGTGGGGTTTTTTTGTTTGTTTTTTGCTTTTTAATGAAATGCAACTGCAGTTGATAATCTGTGTATTAAATAGCTGTCAAGGTATGGAAGGAAAATCTAGCCCAGCTCAGCAGGCTCACAGAGAAAAGGAATTCATGCCATTTTGAGCTGTAACAACACAGAGAACTGAATTTCTTGCAAGTACAACACCATTTTTAGAAATAAACTCACACCAGAAAATCTGTATTTGACAGAAGCCTCTTGTGTCAGCAAGGTACAGGACAGCACTGCAGGTCACTTAAAATACACAGAAGAGAAAAACTTAGCCTGCTCTACCGCAGTATGTTCTGCAGTTCAGACATCGTACAAAAGAAAATTAGGAGTGCTTATATATTCCCTTCCCATCTCTTCAACTTTCTGCCCATGTGTTTTTACATGCTCACCCCCTGCCTGCCTGTGAATTCTGTGATTTACAGACCCAAGGGCAAATGCAAAACAAGCAGAGACTAGCTGCATGAAGACTTCTGCTCAGTGCCGCAGTTGTTTCAAGTGTTTTGAATTAGATATTCAAACTCTCTTCTTCCCTGAGGTTCAATAGCAGCAACCTTACACACACACAATCCTCAGTTTGTACCCACTATCACGACACTCCAGCTTCTACAGGTTTTTCCAGAAAGGTGATTCCTTAGGCAAAACAAAGTCTATGTCCTAATCACAAGGGACAGGAACCTTAGTCCTCCTTTGTATTGCATCTCATCAGGACACCTACACCCATGCTCGTATTTCTGAGCCTGAAATACCTGAGCATACATCAGCCCTGACATCTATGCAGCAGAGCTGGTGACACAGAAGCACAGACCATGTGGAAAGTACAGGCTCCCACTGATGCTAACATGAGATGCTTTAAAAAAAAAAATCATTTTGGTTAGATCTAAGAGCAGCTGTAGTATGGCATGGTGGCAACATTTATTAGAAGAGAAAGGTAACACTGCTCTTAACCCAGAAAAGCAAAAAAAAACAACCAGAAATTCTTTCTGACCAGGGCCCACAGTCACGTATGGGAAATGGTGATGCACAAGCACTTTGCTGTGGGATTCAGCAATCCAGACCTTGGCTTCCCAGGCAGCAGAGCCTTAGTCTAACTAGGTATGCATATAGCTTTCCTTTTTTCTCATGGCATGCATGGACCGCTAAAATTAAATGGAAAAATCAGTCACTGAATACAAGCTGCAAATAATCTGAACCACTCTGAGTACAGCTGGGACATTAAGATGCTGTTACCTAAGATTTGGACCCAGAGTAAGAGAACAGTGGGACACAGTGGTGCAGGATCCAAAGGTACTGGCTTGCAGTTGCTCAGGTGGACTCACTCAGACTCCAGAGGGTGGGCTCAGGAGAAAAAACCATCTATTTAGCAAGCACAAAGTAGTGATTCAGCAGGGAAAGGATTTAACAGAGCAAGTCATCCATGAGACAGAATACTTTAAGAACTGGTACTGCTCCATTTTTGCTGTAGATTAGTACCAAACTTCTTCCTGACACTTTCCCCTCACATGTGGGTCATCCTGGCAGTAGAACCTGTCCAGTTTCATTCTGCAAGACAGATGACATTTGCAAAAAAGATCCAAGACACAAGATGCAAGATCCATCTAAACACATGGATGGTAATTTCGCTAACTGCAAGAGGAAAATGGCACTGGAAAACCATCTTCCTGCTCAGCCAGAGGGGCAAGCACTTTCCAGAGCCGTGCAGCTCTACAGGAAATAGGAACATCTGCAGCCTAATTCACATTCTCAACCAAATATGCCATGTGCAATTTAAATGAAGCAAAGACAAGAGCCAGCAGCAGCAAGAGAAGGAATGTGGGGAGTTGTGGTTGGTATCTACCCTGGGAGAATGACTCCATAGATCACTGATATTCTCTTCTCAATCCTGTCCCTTCTGTGTTTGAGTTCTTTTTACCCGTATGTTTATCAATACAGGTGGAAAAAAAAGTAGAGAGGCAAGGCTTGTCAGGAAGAAATCATTTTTGTTGTTGCTGCTGTTCTTTATAATTAAATAAACTTTAAAATGATGTAAGAATGCAGTTACATGAGAGTTTTTTTTCAGGTCAGATGTAGAGCAGGTAAGTGTAGACTAGGAACAATTTTAAGTTTCACTTTTATGTAGCAATTAACCAGCGTTCACATTCTTTCCAGAGATAATGTCTTTTTTAATGTTATTATCCACATCACAAGCAAAACCATGCAACTTCAGATCCTACTTAAATCTCACTAACTTAAAAAAATAAATCACTAACATGGGCTGTTTTGCCTAGGCCACCCTAAAATGCAAAGGTATAATTCCCTAAGATCTGTGTTTCCTGTGGACTCTCTTAGGCAACAACCTGTTGTGATTCAGCCTCCTCCAACATCAGAGATTATTCTTACAAAGTGTGATTGGATAGGCAGTTGATTTTGGACTGTATTTAAGCAGGTAATCAAAAAAGATGCAACTCTTACAATTATACCTTTTTTTTTTTTTTTTTTTTTTTCCTCCAAGATCTGCAGAAATATGGGAGAAAAAGAAGCCTTGTAAACCTTTCAGGAGGCTCATTAACTCATAAGATACAGCTACAGTCATCATGAATTTATCTGCCTGCCTTCCTCACTCTCTCCACTTACAGCATTGTCCTTACAAGGTCTGTGTACAGCAGAGCTTCAGGCAAAAACTGAGCTTTGTTAAGAAGAGCGATGGCTCAAAATCTGAGATCTGAGTCAGCGAGCTGAAGGAGAGAACAGTCAGAGTGCTCCTTCTGAGGGCACATGCTTCCCTTCTGTCACAAAAATTAGACCCAACTCTAAGCTTTGTTGCTTTTGAATAGCAAATTCCCAGTCAGTGCAATGCCAGGCTCTAATTCTGAAATTATACTGGAGTTGACCATTGTTCACTCCCATCAGGATGTCCTGAACTGTCTTCCCCTCTCTCAAGCAGACTTGTGTTAAGTGATCTGCCTGCCACGTTATTTCCACAAGCAGTGAATAAATTCACAGCCTTCACTATCATCAGAGTCTAACATGGTTTTCTTTTGCCTACTTCTCCAGAGCTTCTGCTTCACTCTTCCAAACTACCTACTGCAAAGGAGCAAGGCTTTATTGGACTGCTTTCAGTACAGATGATGTCTTGGAAAATGGACATATACGGGAATCTTTCAAAGGCATCCAACTACCCCAAGCAACCCAGTTGCTTTTTTTGAATCTCCCCCGGTATTGCTCTGTCACCTTCACTAACAGCAGTGCTCTAACACCAGCTGTTAGCTCTTTGCTTCCCTTCACATGGAGTTATCCCACGTGGGCCTGAGGGATCTAGAAAGGAAATCAGCTGTTCTACATAAACCAAGCAACAGGGGAACTATTTCAAAATAATACCCAGCAGACACAAATATAAGCAGCATCCTGTGAGGAAAGACAAATGGTGTACCCAGACTTATTTCCAACAGTAGCAACAAGAGGCACTATTTAAAGAGAATACTCATGCCTGAAGATAAGGTAATGTCCATGCTTCTTGTGCTCTCCTAGCACCTAAAATTGATAGACTGGGAATTTCAGAAGGTATTCCCATACTTCATTTCAGAATTTGTCTGGTATTATTCTGGTGCTGTTAATACAAGAAACTTGATGCATCATGGGACAGGAAGCTCTCTATAGAGTACTTTCTTATCTATTTTAAACTGATGCCCTACAAACTTTACCATCAAATTCTTGCATTAGAGGACTCCGTGAAGATCACATCAGATTCCATCTTATCCAACCTCTCAATTACTTTACTATCCTCATTTTTTTTCTCACAGCTCACAAGGAAACTCCATTCTCTGATCATTTTACTTGTCCTATTTGTACCTTTACACAAATGCTAACCATGTGGAAGACTCTCATCATGAAGAGCACATTACTAAAAAGCAGTCTGCAAGAATAGTTTCACAAAATGAGACAAAGTACTTATCTTAGCATAACCAAGCTTGGCCACGGGACCCAGTAATATGTGGGAAGGAAAATCTCACTTTTAGTGATTTTTGACAAGGAAGAAAACAGTTATGACAGAATCTACCTGCAATAGAAGCAGCTTTACCTCAGCCAGAGAGCAGACACAGCCCCCTAAGTGCACAAGAGGTAGGCCTACCTAATGGACTTTAAGCACTCTTGCTCTCCAAGGTCCACCACACCCAGTGCTACCAGTAAGCAGCAGTTCTCACTATGAGGGGCAATATCCATTAGTAAGAGGAAGTCTTTCTGTGGTTTATGTACACTACAGGTGGCATGCTTTTGTCACTTCTGATAAAGACAATACCCAGTCTAGATAGAACTAGGCTAAAATCTTCTAGCTTTTCCGAGTCTGTTGGTGGCCTACAACCAACATGCAAGAGTATGATCTTGACTCAGCTGCTGCAAGTCTGAGCACAGGTAGGTATGTTAGGATGATACCCATTACACAGTGCTGTCAGGACACCTGTCTGTTCTAGAAGTTATTCCCAACAACATTACAATCATCGCATTACATGAGCAAAAAGCCTTTCTAAAGTCCGCACACTGTTGAAACTCAGAAAGCAATTTCTGTTTATACTAGAGCAAAAACCTCTCAACTAGAACAAGAAACATAATCCAGGGTCAAAAGACAACTTTTTTTATACCTGAAATTCCTAATGTATGATGTAGAAGACACTCCCTTTAATTCATGCATATGAATAAGGAGTCACATTAAAATACATAAATTCTGGCCACTACAAGATTGCAATAGATTGTAATGCTTGCTCTGACAGAGAGCCAAGGGATTCAACTGGGCTACCCGCGTTTTTTTTTCTTTTTGTTTGTTTGTTTGTTTGTTTGTTTTTGGTAGGTGTGTGTGTGTGGTGAGGTGGGAAAGATATGACTTTCAGGGTTGGAGGGAGTTTGGTTTGATCATCCTTCTAGAGCGAAACAAAACACAGGTTGATCAGCGTTTTCTTCCACCGTGACAAAGACCCATATACAGCACCAATAATAAAGGAAAAGACTTCCAAAACCAGTGTTAATCTACGACAGGAACAAATGCATGTTGGGGGCCATGCATACATCAGATACAGTACACTTTTGACTTCTCAGGTGCCGACAAACCCGGAGCTGCTGTGCCTGGCACAAGAAGCAGCTCCACTTTCTCCTCTCCAACTGTACATGATCTACCAGTCACATCTGTCCACTCAGTTGGGCAGGATACATCAGTAATCTTCCCACAGTCTAGGCTTAAGCAGTAAAATTGGAATAAAGCACACGTGTACATCCCAATACTTTGAAATGTTTTTGCTTATTTAAAGGGTAGATAAAGGTTGAGGTGAACACACTCATGATGGATGTTTATAAACATGAAATGCATTTAAGACAAACTGCAAGTATTTTAATGCACAAACTGCTAAACAGACAGATTTAACTCTTGTATAAAGTGCCCAAATATTTAGTTTTCACTTATCTTTTATGATCAGTACAAACATGAAACACATTTCAGAAACAGACAGCCAAAATCTCAGTCTGTCCCTTCGTTTGATTTTAGGTCTGAGATGCTATACACAGAGCAGCAATAAATGTGCTATGGCAAATGGGTGACATGATTGCAACTACAATGTGTCAGGACAGTTACTGATTTAGATCCAGCGTATCTACCTCGCCACAGCTCTTCCTGTGCACTGGAGCCACAAACACACAGCTTCCTCTTGACCAGGGAACACATCCAAGACACTCTGCAGGCTGTTTTCCCCAGCCACCCCAATACAGCATCCCCTGGGAACAGCCAGTGTGTGCATGCTTCTTCTTGTCTCCTCCCCTGGCCACAGACCATCTCTCTGAGGCTTTTTCCTTCTCCTTCAAAGCAGCAGCTGGCAGCAAACCAGTGCAGATGCTCATCTCACAGTTTGCATTCACCCCAGGGGCATGCAGGTTGCTCACATTCCTCTTCCAGAGCCATCTCCACACCACAGGGAGCCTGCACACTCCTGTGGCACAGAGAGGGGATTTCACAGCAACAAGAACTTGTGAGCAATGCCACTGCATACAAAATTGCCTCTTATTACTGAGCATGCAGCGAGCCACAGAGCTAACTCTTTGTCCTGGAGTTGGAATGTGCTAACTGGAGACTGCCTGGAAGCAGCCACCGCAGAGCACAGCAGAGGCAGGCTGGCTGGCTGGGTATTCTCAAAAGCTTCAAGCTCAACAGCTCACTGAGAAAGACTCAGTTCTGTGCAAGAGTCACACTGCCTTGAAGGCAGCCAAAAACAAGCTGACCAGGGAGCACCGACCCACCAAAGGAGAGGAGGGCAAGTTGGGACAAGGTTCCTGTCCCTTGGAGGGGCATTCCTCCTCCATCAACCCAAGGTTAGAGCCACTTGTTCCTTACACTTGGGGACTCTGCCATTTAATCTGAGTAATATAGCTTAGCATCCAGTTCTCATGCTCTGTTTGCTAGCGCTCGTATCAACTACTCAGAGCATCTTCTCATGCTCATGCTCCCCTTCTTTTTCAGACATCTACTATGGCAAATTCTGAGAAGTGCCAGGGCTGAGGGAAGTGTACTCATCAACTAATAACACAAGAAGTTTTCACATTTGGCAGCCAGATACCAGAACTTCATTCGTTACTTCTTTCACTTAAGAGCTCTAGCCGAGTCCCGCTCCTGGTGTGATGCTCACACATGCTGCCATGGGGAGCTGTGAAGGAGAGCTGCTCTCCAGATGTTTGGATGTACACAGTACTACTACCATGTGCAGGACCATGGCCTGCAGCACTGAGACCCGTTTTTGTTCATCAGCCTCAAACCGGTACTCTGAGCCTTCACTCCAACTGTCTGTCAGACAAAGTGACATCACAGCACTGACACGAGCAGGGACCTTATGAACAAGGGCCCATCTGTATCTCAGGGCACAGATGGACAAGGTTAGTGGGCATGGTTGGGGTGGGCTGATGGTTAGACTTGATGTTAGAGGTCTTTTCCAACCTTAATGATTCTGTGGTTCTACAGTTCTGCCAGATGCCAAGCTGCAATGAAAACTGTAATTCCCCAAATGACTGATGGACCTTGAAGTCCCATTGCTATAACCCTGAGATAGCAGAACATGTCCAGCACAAACTGAAAAAAAGTGTACCTGCCTTTTTTTATTTATTGTACATTTATTTATGTACATTCATAAATATGTTACCTTTACAATTTTAAGTCACCATATTAGAATAGAATATAAGCACAATATTTTCTTTGACCACTAACCAAATTCTGGGTAAAATGCAAGATAAACAGTTACTCTTCTAAACAGCAGCACAGCAGGATAGCCTAGGAAACAATGCATCTTCCACATCATTCATGTTTTTCTCTGCAAAAGGCCACTCCAAAGTGGAAAACTATGTGAATGTGTCGAAACTAAACTGGATGATCTTAGTAATAAAAGAATGACTTTCATATTATGTCACGCTGTCTGGAGAGAAAGATAATCCTCTGCACTATTATCTACACCATCCTCTTCTCACACTGTAGCAAGGCTCCAGAGGGTCTCTTTCTCGGCTGATATTATTCCTGTTCACATGCTGCTTCCCTAACAAGCTAAACCATGTTATCATCCAAGCTCTCCCTAACCCCAGCACACAAAGAACTCGCAGCTGAGATGTAGCCCTGTGCTGCCCAGTGAATGAACCAACACTGAGCTAAAAGCAGATCCCTATGTCTTCTTGGTGGAACAGCAAGAATTGTGTATATGTACACACAGACATATATATACACATATATGCACACATACACACAACTTGATTATAGCCAGTATCTCTCCCTCCTCACCCTCACCCCATGTATAATGAAGAACAGAACAGCTAAATTTTAACCAGGACTGTTCATCAGGAAAAAAAAAATGGAAAAAGCTTTCAAGACTTTGGTTCCAGTTTTCTGGATCAATGTGGAACTTAAAGCTCCCTTCTATATCCAGTCTGATTTCCCTGCAAAGGAGGGTATTTTTAGTGATAATCTTTCTCTGATTTTAAGCCTTGATAAGTGTTTTGATGAGGAAAGTCCTAACACTGAAATTTTCTCACAGGGTTTGCTCCAAAACATGCTCAAGATCTTTCCCCCTACCTCACTCATTTGGAGAAACTACTGATTTTCAGCATTTCTGTCATCAAGGATGCATGCAGACATAGCAAACCCCGGTATCCACCTGCACACTTTCCTCAGAGCAGCAAATCCAGTGCCAAAAAGCAGGTAATGGGAACATCAGTTCATACACGTCTATTTGCTTTTACTGAGGGGGAGGAGAACAAGCAACCAAAATTATTACAAGACAGCATGATACATTAGGATTAAAGAGCTTTCCAAGTACCCTTCCTACTACTACTTTTGATCTCTTAATTTTCTAAAGCCATGTAACTACCATACTGGGAAATGCTACCTTCTACCTTTTGCTCCTCCCCAGTGCACTGGAATGACTTTTATCTTTTCCCTCATAATACAAGACCAAAACCAAGTACAGAAGTTACATTTGAACTCATGCTGCGATATTTATTGCTAATTATTAATCTGTGATTTGCCCTTTGTTTCTGACAGTGTTTCTGACATCGCACTAGCAGTAACATATTGCCAGGAAACTGAAGCAGAACGGCATGCTGATGTGAGAGCCTGCAGTGATACTCCAAAGCTGAAAAGGTGTATGCTAGGCAAAGGTTTCCTCAAGTAAACATTTCGCTTTCCATTCTCTATCTTTAAACAACGTTATATTTCTTACATTTATGCACTATGTTTCTTTATTTCTCTGCTCAAAAGAGCCATTTCCTTCGCAGTGAGACAGGCTGTCACCAAGGCTGAAGGTCCCCCTTCCGCTCTTTCTGCTGGGGAGACACACTGAGAAAAACACACCAATTTTCAATGTGTACAGAAGTGCAGAGTACAAATCTGTTGCAGTTTACCTCCACCGGTACAGAATTACCACTACAAAATACCAGCTTGTTAATAGGACAACTTCTCCAACACACTGAAGGATAACAGCTTCATTCAAGAAGTCAGAAAAATGGAAAGAGAAGGAGAAAAGCTACCAGACAGTGCTAAGGTGAAGTCTGTGGAAGAGACACCTTACGTAATGCAATGTTGAAAACAGTGTGCAAATTCTTTAATCAAAGGCTTAAAATGAGTAAAACTTACTTATGTAACTGAATACAATTAAAGCATTATTTTTTGCAATGTGCTAATTATTTCACAGGACATCTAGAATGAGGAAAAAATCGTGAGAAAGAAAAAAGGAATAGGTGACGTTCACATCTGAGTGTATGGAAGGACTGCAGTTCTTACCTGCTGCCATCACACTGAGTACTGACTGATATCAATACAGGACATTACCAAGACTGAGAAATGCTGAGTTAGGTCACATACCAAAATAAAGTTCTTCAAGAGTGAAGGCCAGCACTAGTTCCCCTCTAAGTATAGCTAAAATTCATCATATGGCAGCTCAGACACACGAGCCTACACGGACACATGGACAGGCGCTGTTTTCATGAGCAGCTGTGAAGTAAGGCACACTCCTTAAAAGCCATCTTCCAGAGAGATAAATGGCAGCTATATAGCAAAATGCCTCTGAAATTGTATTCACTTTGCCCTGTCCCCTCTCCCACCGAAACAATCTGAAACTAGCTGGTAAGCAAGGACCAATCTAAGATGCTGCTGGGTCAGCCCTAGTGGGCACCTCATAGCTCCCAAATTGATGTGCAGGATGGCAGGGCTGTTTCCCATTCTCTCTGGATCTGTCAGCACACATCCTGCCCCTCAGGACCTGAGAGGCATCACTGCAGCAATATGAGTAAGTAGTGAAGTAGCACTTACAAGCAATAGCGATAACTCACCAAGAAAACACCCTTATCTCTAGGACTTTATATGCACAGAGTGCTTTTATCTGCAAATATAAATTTAATCTCACTGAAAAATGCTGATACATATCCCAAGTTAGTGTTGATTCACGATGGTGAAGGACCACGGCTACGTCTACAGACTGATTTCTCCCTGTGAACAGCTTTCAAGGTTTTATTTGCAGTAGAAGTATATATTGAAGGCTGAGTTTTCAGATAATGAGAAGTTGAATGTTCATCAGTTTGTCTGTTTCCAAAGGAAGGAGAAAACAAAACTGGAGACAACAAGCTGCACAAAGATATTAGGGCACTCCTTCAAAAAGATTGTTAGTTTCACCCATTCATCTTGTAGGGCAAAATGCTGTAGAAAAACACGTTTCACAAGCCACTGCGCTCATCTGTGTCATCATCGCTATGAGGATGACACATTCTTGAGCTCTTTCCTGCATGGTGCTGAGAGGTGCTAAGTCTTACCGATATGAGCTGCTGCAGAGATGAGCACCATGCAGAGCTCATCTCAACAAAATCCAGACAGGGCCACTGGCAGCCAACCTCTCTCCACAACACTTCGATCCTGTTTGTGGGCCACTACCTTTGTTACTCAGCTTCTGGCGTCAGAACAGGTGACTTCTGATCACCATCAGGTGGAACCTGCACAGTTTGTTTCCAAATTTGCTACAAACTCTTCATGGGTATAGCAGCCATTAAGGACTGATGGGGAACAGACATCAGACTTTTCTAAACGCAGCTGGCCCTGGGGGATATTGCACTAGCTTGCACCTACTGCATGCATGGGTGGAAATTTGCATTGGTTAGAAGTAGGAGGAATAATTAACAGGAATAAAAGATAACCAAATCTCCCTGTGAGTGCATTTCAGTTATTTACTGCCAACTCTCTCACACCAACCTCTAATTCTAGACAAGATTATTTATTAATTGTATTGACTTAATTTATTGTCTTTATTTCCTACTCAGTCTATTCTTGACCTTATCAGATCTGCTGATTAAAGGCATATTATTTAAGCATATTGTGAAGTCTGCCTGCAGCAGACTTACACTGGTTTTAACAAATTTTCTTCAGAAAAATTGCGAATCTTTATAAGGATACAATCAGGCAAATACCTTTGCTCTTGGCTAAATGACAGTTCCTGCCCCTACACCACAGGTGCTGCAGTAGCAGCACAACTCCAAGTAAAACTGGATAAGGAGATGAATATCAAGCCAAGAGGCATGACATTTTTGGCAGGAACATTTCCTACCCACATATGGAGGCTCCTCAGTTGATGAGGGCAGGAATGATGAGGACCTTATTTGAATTTCAAGAGGTATGACTCCACCAAAGCTGCTACACCACATTTAGAAAGTAATCTTAGGAGCGTTGGGCTAGTAACCTGCCAGATATGCATTCTGCAGCTTCGCATTCCTGTCAAAAGCCTCTGAGTTTTGGCCCAACCATCTGCAAGTTATGCTTTCTGTATCTTTTGGGGGTTAAGCCATTATACAAGGAAACTTTTCCCTGAAGAAGCACTGTGACTCTATGTGACTCTATTTGCTTCATATCTTTTAACACTAGAGAATATGCAATCTTGGCATTTCCTAAATTCAGATCACTTATTTTGCAAACACTGATCTTTCAAGACCAAATGTTCCAAACAAGCCCTGCTGTCACCAGACAGGCTTTCACCTATGTGCTGTATGATCCATGTTTTCTTACTACCTAAGCTAACGCGCAAGGAATGGCTTTAAGACTAATAGAGAAGGCAGAACCTGGAGATGGTGGCTCTGTCAGGTGCTGCAATGAGCAGTGCTCAGCAGCAATGCTGGTGGAGTCCCAGCCCCAAGCTGAGGAAGGCAGCTTTTCTAGCTTTAGTCCTTCCTAGGGCAGCTGCAGGGAAACATCCTGTAAGTCTCCTCTGGCTTTAGGGGAAGAGTTTTGCAAAAGATCGTAATGGGACATCAGCTCATCTCTACCAACTGGCCCCACTTCCAATTACTGCTCTCCAGCCCAGACGTTTCTTTCAGCTTAAGTCAGGGAGATCATGCTCTGAAAGCTAATGTCAAGTGCCACAGTTTCACAGGGTGTCATGGAGAATGCTAACAATAGGCAAGCACAGGATGCAGAACACCTAACTTTCCCATGCATTAGCAATAGAAATGTGCAAACACTGACGCCAGCTGATAAGCAGCTGCTTCAGGAAATTCATAGTAGAGCCGAGCCCAGGCTCAGGGCTGCAACCACAGTTCCCAGGAGCAGCATGACTGTTCCGTGTTGGCATGTTTCTCACCATTTAGCAAGACTGAAAGTATTTAAACTGCCCAACAACTGACAGATTCATTGGGCTCTTATGTGAGGCCAAAAATACTGGAAAAAATTGAGGAGCATTTTATTCCCTCTTTCAAACAGGAAGATGTTAGGTTGTTAGTTCGTTGGGGCTTTTTTCCATTTTTTGAGGGGTGGCAGGTTAGTTTGGGCTGTTTTTTTCTTGCTTGCTTTTAATGGGTTGAGGCGTATTTTTCAGCACCACTTTAAAAGACCTATCTTATCTCCAACATAGTAATACTGATTAAGTTAACTTGAATTTTTTTCAGAAACACTTTCCAAGCATTTCCATGAGAAGTTAAAAGTTTGATAGATTTTTAGAAAAACAGGCCATATTTATGCTCTGTAAAGTGCTGCCTTGCAACAATAAATTTTCAAAGCTGCTTTAACACTGCTCCTCACTTCCTACACTTGGTCAGTCCTTCTAGTAAAGCATTTAGGGTGCTGATCAACTCAACCAGCTGCCAGTGCCTCTGGTTCTTGCAAGATGCAGCAGCTCAGACTGAGCCATCTTGGTTCTCAACACTTCCAAACACAAGGTGAGGGGTGTGGAGAGAGAGAGAGAGAATACATATATATATATATTTATATATATTTATATATGTATGTATGACATGCAAATTTGTAACTTTTTTTTTCCTAAAAGAAAGACATTAAGGCTCAGAAGCATGTCCAAAGAAGGGCAAAGCTGTGAAGGGGCTGGAACACAAGTCTTATGAGGAGTGGCTGAAGGAGCTGGGATTGTTCAGTCTGGAGAAGACGAGGCTCAGGGGAGACCTTATTGCTCTCTAGAACTCCCTGAAAGGAGGTTGTGGCAAGGTGGGGATCAGCCTCTTCTCCCACGTAACAGTGGTAGGATGAGAGATAACGGCTTTAAGTTGCACAAGGAAAGGATCAGATGGTTTATTAGGAAACATTTCTTCTCAGAAAGAGTGGTAAAGCGTTGGCACAGCCTGCCCAGGGAGGTGATGAATTCACCATCCCTAGAGGTGTTCAAGAAGCATGCAGACGTAGCATTGAGGAACATGGTTAGTGGACATGATGGGGATGGGCTGACGGTTGAACTAGATGTTCCTAGTGGTCTTTTCCAACCTTAATAATGCTCGGAATCTATCTTTCTCTGATCGGCCTGTAAAACAAGTGTTCTTCAACACAGTTTAAAAACTAGCAAAGTCAGCATAAAAATTGATACTAACTAGATAGTAACTGAAAACTGGGCCCATGCAAGCCTAGTGAGTTTCAGTAAGGCCATGGGCAAGGTGCTGCACTTCTATTGAGGCAATCCCAGATGTAAATACAGACTAGGAAAAGAACTCATTGAGAGCAGCACTGGAAAGAAGGACTGGGGGGTCCTGGTGTACAAAAAACATGAGCCAGCAATGAGCACTTGCAGCTTGGAAGGTCAACAGTACCCCATGCCACATCAAGAGATGGGTGGCCACCTGGGAGAGGGAGATTGCACTGCCTTTGTGAGGCCCCATCTGGAGTACTGCATTAAGGTCTGGGGTCCGCAGCACAGGAAAATGTGGAGTTTTTGCAATAGGTCCAGAGGATCACCTCTCCTATGAAGAGAAGCTGAAGGAGATGGGCTTGTTCAATCTGGAGAAGAGAAGGCAGCAGGGAGACCTCACTGCAGTCTTACAATTCCTAAAGGGAGCTTACAAATACGAGGGAAATCAACTTTTTACATAGGGAATAGTAATAGAACAAGGGAGAACAGCTTTAAACTCAAAGAGGGAAGATTTAGATTAGATGTCAGGGGAAGTGTTTCACTGAGAGGGTGGTGAGGCACTGGCACAGGCTGCCTAGAGAGGTTGTGGATGCCCCATCCCTGGAAGTGCTCAAGGCCAGCTGTGGACAGCCTGATCTGGTGGCTGGAAACTCTGCCCATGGCAAGGGGGTTGGAACTAGATCATCTTCGAGGTCCATTCCAATCCAAGCCATTCTGTGATTCTAATATCATATACGGTAAAACAGTGAATAATACAAAGGTAGAAATGGCCTGAAGTGTCATTTTCCAGCACTGTGGCTAATGCTTCAGAAAACACTCAGCTCTCCTTCAGTCATTTCAAACTAGTTCAACAAATAATGAAAATGTCCAAAAAATCTGTGCTAAGAGCACCAGGCAGTTTTCTTTGGCATAAATGAAGTTATCCTTCCAGAGGCTTCAATACCGCAAGAAACCACTCATCAATGAGACAGCTGCACAGCTCAAGCTTTCCTTTGCTGCTGGTTAAAGCACATAAGTTTAGCAACTGTTCCTGTCAAAAAAATCTTCCTTTGTTACTCACAGAAATATGTGACTTAAAGCACACTCAGCCCAGTGGTTACTGCATAATGCAAACCAGTTATTACCCAATTTTCTGTAGCTTTTATATTATTGTATGCTTGTATTTCCATTTATCTTTGGTAGACCACAACCTTTTCATCATCACCGTTAGTTTTTTCTAAGGCCATACACTGGTCTAAATTGGGAGGATGCTTTCGTTTGAAATAAAAAGCAATGGTTCTTAATAAGCAGCCCTAGGAAACAAATCCTGTAGTATTTGGAATATACCAGTGGGAGTGTTCAGAAAGGACAGGGATCTCCTAGGAGTCCAGCAGAGAGCTGCAGAGATGATAAACGGACTGAAGCATCTCCCATATGGGGAAACACTGAGTAACATGGGTCTGTCAGGCTGCGGAAAAGACAGCGGAGTGGGGATCTGAGTAATGTTTATAAATGTCTAAAGAGAGGCAGGAGGCAAATGGATGAGGCCAGGCTCTTCTCAGTGCTGCACAGTGATAAGACAAGGAGGAACTGCCTAAAACTTGAACAATGGAAGTTCCATAAAAACATGCGGAAGAACTTCTTTATGGTAAGGGTGATGGAGCACTGGAACATGTTGCCCAGAGAAGCTGTGGAGTCTCCTTCTATGGAGATGAATATTCAAGACCCATCTGGATGCCCACTTGTGTGACCTATTGTAGGGTACCTGCTTTAGCACTGGGGTTGGGCTCAATGATCTCTTGAAGTTCCTTCCAAAGCCCACAGTTCTGTATTTTCTTAACTTTTTCTATGAAAGATATCACTATTTATTCATTTCAGAAGGACAGCAAGATACTCACATAAATGTAAACTGAACGTACTGTACAGTGTGGCTGCATCCTGGTTATCTATCTCAAAACAAAACAGTAAGTATATCAGTTTGTTTTATTAAGCAAAATCCTACCCATTAAAAAAAAAACAAAAACACAGCCTCTTAGGATGATTACAGCTGAACATATTGCACTTTTGACTAAACCACAAGGCCAATTAGCTTAACATTTCAGAAAAACAAGATGTTTTTTAAGGGGGTGTAAGGCTAATTTTACTAATAGCATGCAGGACTGCAGCCTCTAGAATGGCTGTGAATTGCAGAAGCACATTTGGAGGATGGTGAATCAGGGGGGTACCCCCAGTATCACAGCGCAGCAGCAAGTCTGCCCAGCAGCCACGAGAATTGCCAGAAGTGTTAAGTAAGGCAGCAAACAGGTTATGTTTAGAAATGACGTGCTCTCTGAGCAAGAAGCTAATCTTTGTCTACATTTCACTTATCTTCTTCTTAGAAGAAGAAGGTCCTATTCCAACCACAAATATTCCTTGTGGTAGCAAGATAGTTTCACATTCAAGTGGCAAATCTTTTACAGCCTTCTCTGACTTTCCTGCTCTAAACAGGGCAATTGTACAAGAAGTTCCCTTGTAGAGTCTGTGCTCCTAATTTGCTGGCCGTGTCTTCCTAGAGCTATACTTTAAATCTCTGCTGAGAGCTGAGCTGTGATCATATCAGTATTTATAAATTTTCACCCTTTATACAGAAATCCAGACCAATTTACAGCAGTGCCCCTTCCAATCATACAGACCATGCATAAATTGAATCCAACTTGCTTTCTCCACTTAAAAAAAAAATCAGTTTTTATTTGCACTTAATTATGTCATCCAGCCTGTATCACAAGGCAATTTTTGCCTCATTAGCAAGAAAACTTAACAGAGATATGGCCAAAGAGCAATGGGAGTTAGAGAAAATAGCTATTCATTCCAAGAGTGTAAGGTTGAGGATAAACTCTCAATTGTATTCAGATTAAGGAATAATTCAATGTGTTAACCAGCAGCCATCTAAAAGAGACAGATTCTGAAAATACAGATTATGAAAATACAGAAACAAAGCTTTTTAATTGAGTAAATCTTTTTGACCATTCTCTTTCTACTGAACTAGCTGCAAGTATTAAAGTATTTTGCAGTAAATGCATTGCCAAGATCAAGGACATCAATTATTTCATTTATTTTTTCCCCAAACTGCTTGCCTTCTTTTCTCAGTATTGTTGAAAAAAAAAAAAACAAAAACAAACAGAAATTGCATTTTTATTTGAAAGCTTTTAACACGTAGACATAATATTATACGTATTAACTAGCATTTGCTTCATAGATGTCAGATCTGATAGTTTGCAAGCCAAGGTTTATTCTCTGTTATCTCATGTAGCTTGCACAAGTTCTCCAGGAAGGATTCCTTCAGTGCAGCATAACAGCAGCTGCATGCTCGATGTCTGTTTGCGATTAAAGATTTCATAATTCACTCTCCTATCATTAACTTGGCCTTAAACCTTTCTGATAGAGTCTCAAATCACTGATTCTCTTATTTGAATTTTAAGAGCTAAATGACATACCACAAAACACCTGCTGAAATACACTTTTGAATATTTAAGACAAATAAAAGTTTCCCACTGAAGTACCTGCATATTACTTTTTCTATTTGAGCAACCTCGAGCATAAGTCAAAACAATTTCTTACATTGACCGCAGCTTGTTGTTTGTTTTTTTTTCCCCTAGCTTGAAATAAAAATGCAAGTGGATTTGTCATTGATTACTGTGGGTTCCTTTCAAGGAAAAATCACAAGTATTGTTAAGGAGAAAATATACAGATGCAAACGAAGCCATCATAAAGATAGAAATGCTTTGTCATGAATGGCTCAGAACAACACAGACCTTTAACTCTGCCAGTGTCTGAAACTCACTTCAGGTCTGCTCTTCCAGTTCCTTCCAGTGACAGACTGGCAGCATTCACAGGTGATTTAATCTCATATTGACCTTCAAATACAAGACAACATCTTGTTACTTAGCCAGGTTTAATTATTATGCTTAATATTTCATACATGGAAACATGTCATTTTTTGTTACTATGACTTGAGATAGCTCCTTCAGAGTATCTGTGCTTGGTGTATCTACTGGCTAACACACAGCCAGGAATCTACAATCATAGCCAGTAATTTTAGCGCATTTCAGAACAATTCAGCAATTGTCCCTACTTTTTCATCAGAACCCTCCTTATGGGTTACACATGCAGGAGGGCAGCACCAGCACATCTTCAAAAGAGAGTGGATGAATCCTCAGCCCTACAGGACTTCAGCAGTTTGGAAAGGCAAGAGGAGCTAGTGAGAAGCAAAGAAAACAACCGAGTAAACAACAATATTACTTGCAATTTTGAGAATAGGTGCCTCCTACCAAAGCTTTTCAGACCTGGAATCTGCACTCCTCAGAATCAGTGTGTGTCAGACAAAGTGAATGGTGCTCACCATCACCGCAGAATGATTTTTATGTTGAATACTATTTACTGTCATTCTTATGATTCCTGCGATTAAAATAGGCTTCCCATAGAGCTATCCACACTGCCATCTAGTGCGAAGAGTTGTGGGGCTTTTTCTGTTGTTTATTTTCTAAAAGAAAGATGCAACTGTTAGCTTTAAGGGAGAAGGTTGCCAGTGCTTCTCCAACACATAGCAGCAAAAGGGGATAAGAACTGCAAGGCTTTCCTCTCCTTTCTATTCAGTGGCCAACACAGATCTCTCTCATTTGCTAACTGCAGACCACAGCATCTAAAGGTACAAGGGAGATAATAACTTGTTTGCAGAAAGAAATGAGAGTTTATTAGTAAATTGGGTATTGGGAACAGAAGAGGTTTTCCTCCTACCTTTTTAATAAGCACACCAATTGCATAGAAGCAAGGGTGTGTCTGGGAACCTAATGAAATGCATTCAGCAAGTGTCAGCCCAGAGGGAAAACATGCAGCCTCACCCCAAGAGGGTGGCAGATGTTACGACAAAATTACTGTTTGCATGTTACACTAATCACTATGCTATGTCTGATGCCAAAGCACCGCTGGCTGTAGTTGCTGCCAGAAGTAACCAACACCAAGAGTTAAACCTTACAGTAAATGCTGCAACTTCCCCACTGCACTCCACCAAACTGCAAGGGAGAAAAGCAATTAAATCCATTTCCAAATCAGGTGCCTGACTTGCATGATGTTAATATCCCTTGTGGTCTGCATCTCACACTGTGTACAGCAATGCCTCTGCAGGACAACTGAAAGCATTCAGCTCTTAGCAGCTTGCTGTCTCCGTCTCACTGTTCAAGAGCAGGAGTGTTTGTGTACAGAACACAACACCCTCACCCTTGGTAATGAGACACCTGGAAAGAGACATCTGTATCAGCAAAAGCTTTATTTAAATCAGCAGCCTGCTCAATGTCTTTGTTTTTATTTTTTATGCCCCAGATTAGTCATTGAAGTTGTACGAGGAGATTTGGTGTCCACATAAGCTGGCCTATCAGAGGCTTTCAGGCACAGTGCTCATGCAGTTACCTTGCTCAGCACTGTTGGGAGAGCAACCTGAGTGGCTTTCCTGCTGTTGAATGGAAGCTCCTCAGAAACACAGCCTTCTTCCTGGCTTTCCCTATCGTAATGCATAATATCGTCTCTCAGTGGCATCCTGGAGCAGAAATGAAAGCTCTTTGGCTTCCTTATATACAAATTCCACCAATTTACCACAAACACAGAGGTAGGGAAGGAAGCCTGAAGACCAGGTCCTGCATATTAACAGGCACCTAAAGCTTTTCTGAAAAGAGAAATGAACAAAAGATACCAAAGACCTTTACTACCAGCACAGACTGAGAGTAATTCTGCATTGTGATCAACTGTTACAGGTTTTGTGTTGCACTCTAAAAATACTTGGAAAGAAAAACTGTACACTTGAACAAAGTGGAACATGGCTGCTTTCACTCTGCTTGATCACTAAATAGCTCTGAGAGACTCCATCACTAATCAGTGGACAAACACGTCTGGCATCTTCCTTTCAAACTCTTTCATTTGGTAATGGGATTGAGCTTCCTTCAGGGAAATAGATGGCACTACAGAAAGGGAATTGAAGCAGCCCACAGCACTGGCAGCCACTGGAAATATCCAGACATCCATGAACAGGAGACTAAGCCGTGATTTAGGAGGACAAGGCAGGATTCACTTCTACTCAGAAGAGTCTTGTCCTTCAGCAACAGAAAAGCTTTGTCCAAAATTGAATGGATCCATCACCCATAGTCAAGTCTTTCTTCTTAAAAACTCACCTTTCCCAACTTACTGAAATGTAGGGGAAAGAGGAGGCCAACAGGTCCATCTGGAAGACGCTACGACGCTACGGTGAAAGGACAGTGTTAGCCCCCTGGAATTAGTCTCAGTCCTGTGAGGCAGCTCTAAGGGCCACAGTGGTCCAGTGGTCATCTCTTACAGCCAAAGTCACCGCAGTCAGCTGTCATCATGACTTTAGGAGATATGAACTTCACCTGCAGCTCCACTCTGCTGTACCTGCATCCACACTAGCCAGTCAGTGGCCGCTGAGCCACCACACAAAGGGACACTACTTGGATCTCCTGGCACCAAGGGCTCTCAATGGCATTTCTCCCAGCCAGCAAGTCTTACTTGAAAGGTGATCAGACAAAGGCATGGGGAAACAGTTTTGTGGTCTGGGAAAAAGAAAGTCTTGCTAACTCCTTGCCCAGCTCACCGCATTGGAAATTCAGGTCTCACCATCTGAAGGCAGAGCTGATGAGTGGTGACACTGATGATATCACAGCAATTAAGAGACCAAACCTGAGCAGCAAGGAGGGAGAGGAACTTTCCTGGCAGACAGTAATGTTTCCTCCTCTCTCACACCAAGCGCTACGAAAAGAAAAGCAACTCTTTGTTAAATATGTAAAATCCCCAGTCATTCTGCTAATGTATGCACAAACAGAACAGGATCTCCTTGATTCCTGCTCTCCTCCTCCTTTTTTAGGGCTAGAAACTCTCAAAATGGAATACAGAAATGTATTTAAGCGTTTCTTGATCATGTTTTTACCAGTTTAACAACAAACCTCTGGCAACAGCAAAGATAACCAGGTGTTTTTCCCAGTACTTAGCTGGGAGAGAGATGGAAGAATGGGGAAGAGGTGGTTTTTACTGTACAAAACTTAGGACACTTTATTTTCAATATGAATATAGCCTTTTAAAGTTTACTTTGAAACTTAACTGATTTATATGAAAGAAAATTGAAAATTCCTTAAATAGAAAGGCATACTAAGTGTGTGCTTTGGAAAAGATGAACTGGGAATCAGTGCTTCCACATTTCCAAGCTTGGGGATGTTCAAGCAGGAAAGAAAAGTGCAAGTGAGGTACACTCACACAACATATAGATAAACACATGGATACCCTTGCTACAAGCTGTTCATCATGATAAAAGCCCACACCTACTTAAAAGCTGGATAGAAGGAAAAACACAATGTATTTGTACACCAAGGGCTACTGGAAAAGCAAAAACAACAAACATCGCCACCAATTTTCACTGGCTTGAGTAAGCTCCAGACCACAAATTGCTGGAGGCGAATCTATAATGGAAATGCAAAATGTGCCTGCCCTGTGTGTCCTGGGCACACTGGTCACTGTCAGACAGGACTGAACCCTATGGAACAGGTATGGCATCACAGAGGCAAAACACCACTCTGGTTTGTTTCTTCCACCACCAGCATTAACAGAAATGGATTAAAGTTACTGTGTTATTTTTCAGTATTCAACCGCACCTTTTTATGGCCAAATGCTCAACTTTACAGGGCTGGAAAGAACCCAAGAGTAGTGTGAAGAGATTGTATTTCTCAGGGCTTCCCAGACAGCTACATTTTTTTATTTTGTTTTTAAATGCGTGCAGCATTTCCAAATGATTTGCAACTCCATTTCAAAGGAGGTACGATTTCTTTATCCTATCTCCACAGACGCATGCCAAAACGTATACAGAATTGCTAACTCAATTTCAAAGACATGGAAATACTTGACTAGCTCTGTCAGGTTGTACGAGAGTGCCCACAGATGGAACTTGTCTTGCGGGGCAGGAGATTGTTCATCTATGAATACGGTATTTCACCTATTAAAAATCATATTTTTTGAGAGAAGCTCAGCAAACATAGGGAGTACCACTGAGTAGTAAATAAAGGCCTGTTATGCACCCACAGCATGTTGTGCAGAAAATGTGTTCTCCTCAGACAGATGATAGGAAAATCTGCTCATCTTTCTAATTAGCATGACTTATTTATATACACAGTATGTTATGAAAAAGTATTCGCAAAGGAGGCCATCCTGTTGAACAGAGAGAACATCCTTCAGGGCAGATTTACAGAGATATTACCTGATAACACAGTCCTAATGCAACCTAGCTCTTGAGAAAAACAGGCATTTGCTGCCAACTGCGGCTCCTGCACACTGTCACAGCTGTTACAGAGACTGTTGGGAACATCCAAAGCTTTCTTTTTTACTTCCTGACTTTTCTTTCTCACTACTAAGTTATGTACCTTGATCATTTCTCCATGTTTTTTTTTTTTCTTTTTTTTTTTTCTGTTGAGCTACCTATTGCACAAGCCAGGACTTTTGGTCTGGGACAGGTAGAGGCCTATGGGAAAGCCAAGTCTCCAGAGTAACATTTTCCTGCTAAGAGTATTCTAAGATCTTAAAAAGCAAAGCCTTTAACACATTTCTTCTGCCCGTATCACCTGCAGGCTACCTGTTCCATGTGGTCAGGGGAGTGCTGCAGCCCTGTGACGAGCTGTCACACAAAGCCAACCCGGCAGACTTATCCAGAACTCTTTGGGGATGTGGGGCTGCACTTCGTTGGCCATGGCTCGAAGTAGCCCACAGTCAGGCTGCTGGTTTCAGACCAGCTGTTCAGCTGCTCTGCATGCAGAGGGCATCAAACAGCAGACTCAGAAGCACAGCCCTGCCTCTCAGACATTAGTTGTGTCCCCATCACAAATGCCACAGGGCAATATCCAGATCCAGTAACTGTACTTACTGCGCAAGCTTATGAAACCCACCTGAATTCGCCCTTCAGCCCAGTTTGCCCCTTGTGGTTTTCCTAACAGGAGACAGCAAAGCTAGCAGAATGAGTCACATCCTACTCCTTAGCTTAATTCACTTGCAAATGGTACTGATGTCAAAGAAAATGATTTGTACAGAAGTAATTTTGTTCAGTACTAGCATCACAAGTAATTATTATTACATTTTACAGCCCAAAGCAGCCTAGATTAAGAGCAATCCCACATCCACAGGGGCCTGAACTCTGGCAAGACTCACCTGGCCAGCAGATCACAGGGACCTCAAGAGATTAAGTGCAACCCCCCTTTTAAAGCAGGTAAAGACCAGTCCACATGCAGTATGTTTCTGAGGGACTGCAACTCCTCCCTGGACTTCCTCAGCAAATTCGGAGAACGGTGACCAAGGGACGCTTGACCCTGCAAAGACATTGCTCGGGGTGTGGTGGTGAAGGAAGCACTGAGATGGCAGCAGGGTGTAGAGCACCCCAGGCTAACATTGCACTGAATGGATACTGCTGAGCCAAGCTGTAAAGGCAATGCTCCACTGGTGCAGCAGAGGCCATGCAGCATGCTAGCAGGTGCATGAACGCAACTGGAACATTTGTGAATGAAGGCTGCTCAACAGAAAGTATTATGCAGCAATAAGAAAAGCCAACGCTGCCTCCTGCTAGGTTTGCAGACTTGTTCTGCAGGCAGGCACAGAAGAAGTCAAGAACAACAGTACCAACCACTGAATGGCCACTGTGCCTGTTGGAGGCTTGCTTTTGTCCACAGCTCAGGGGAGGCACCAGGAATTAGGAAGAATATTGAGAAAGCATGACGTGGCCATCTTTCCTATAGAACAAGAAGGCAGAAGGGGTGTGGTGGTCCTTTAGGGATGACTGCAGCAGCAAGCTGGGATGCAGCCCACTTGGGTGCTCCTTGGCAGAGGTACCACAGTGTATCTCTGTCTTTCTTGTATTTTCAGACTGTAGGCATCAGCTGACCACAAATGAGTGCCAAGGTCTGCCCGCTCCCTGTTTCCCCAGCAAGAACATTTCTGGCAGCGTGGATACAGAAGGCCCAGAAACCCTGGGATCCTTCCCATCATAAATCTCTGCCTTTAAAGCTTTCATCCATGAAGAGAGCCAAGCATCTGACACCCTGCAGTCTCGTTAGAAAACTTACTATTATTCTGGAAGATGCTCGTGCTTTTACTTACTGCACATCCACATGTGCTGTGCAGAGTATCAAGTAAGGATCAAGTACACAAACTTCCAAAAGTTTCAAAAATGCCTTTCAAAAATTAAAGCATTCCATTGGTATTAAATACCGTGGCATGTACTGCTGCAGAAGACACAAGGGGAATCACATGTATCAGATCCAGTATAAAATTCATGTCTGCTGAAATAAAAAGGTTATCTACATACTGTCTGTGAGGCACTATGAAGGCACCAAAGCCACAAGAAATAGCACTATTCCTTATGGCTTATCTCTGCTTTGCCACCAATATGAGGTTCTCAAGATCTCAGGTTCTCTAGAGCTTATCTCCTCCCTTACAGAAACCTAAGCCAGCAGTCCAACTTTCCTTCAGAATGACATTTGAAAGAAGTGGACGAAGAGACAAGTTCCAGTTTCCTCCAGGACCTCTATTAGGTGTGATCTGTGCACAGGCAAGAGCGTTGTTAGGCAAGGCAAACTGCCAGATCTCCTTCCTTATACTCTCTAGGTCCTGAGAGGACAGTGTGCTACTCCTCCCTTCATTCTTCCAGAAAGTTGAAGTTTGTCTCATGTAATGCACAGTCAACGCAAGCCAATGCTTCAAGGCTTCTCCTTGGGCTCCCACAAAAATCTAAGCTGAAGGAGGGATCCATAGCACCTACAAATAATGCCCAAAGCTGTGCTGTACTGCTGCCTGAGGGTTGAGGGTGGTGGGGGAATACCACGTACGGCTTTAATCTTACTCCTCTCCCAAACCCTCAGAGCAGTACCAGTGGCAGTGCCCACATCCAGCAGCGTTCCCTATGCAGGGAGGACAGTTAGCCTAGCCAGGATAGACAAAGCATGTAGCAGTCCACCTAATTATTATCAGATATTTGGATGGTATCTCTCTTCAGATATTGTATCTGAAATCACTCTTCAGAATTAATTGCTCGTGGAATGGGACAGGATGGATTACTCCACTCAGTGGTTGCTCCCTTGTGCCTGCAGATTGAGAGGCACGTGTATGTCTTGCTACTTTGAATGGGGTTGCCTCATTTCCATATCAGATTTCAATTTTAAGAGCAAGCACTGAGTTTGAAAGCAGACTTGCTCCACTTAGATAGGATTTGTAATCCCCTCTGGTGTTTCACTACCTTTTCAGCTTCTTAGGAAAAGGACAGTTTTCATAATGGAACAGCATATTCATCTGTCAGTGCCTTCAGAACAGGCAATAGTGCTATCTTCTAGGTATCTTACAATCTCAGTTGTAGAGACTAAGAGAAAACAGTTTCTAAACAACAGATGAAAAGTGATACAGGGCAGTACTGCAGAGCTATTCAGCAGCCAAAAAAACCTGCTGGTGTTTGATGAAGTCTGAAGTTCTGACCTCTTGTGTTCTCATTTGCATGACCAGAAGCAAATAAAACTAATGCCTTTTAATGTTAGCCTGCACACGGTTGAAGGCATATGTACCATTAAAGAGCCACGTAATGGGCACTGCAGGTTACATCCACTGAGCACAAGTCCTATCCTTAGAACAGATTACTTTAAATAGCGGATGTAACAGTGGCGTTTTCCTGCAGAGCTGCATTTGACTTTGGGAACTGGACCACAAAAATCTCCTCCTCCTCCTGATCCGCACAATAATTTGCCACTTCAGAAAAGAAACTCAGATTAAGTAACAAAAGCCTGGTGGTAGTTTGCTTTCAAAAAGCTGATTTCCCCACCTTCCTTCTCAAAAGAAAAAGAAAAGCAATCGGATTTCAAGTCTATAGGTCACTGCTGAAATAACAGTGCCTGTTTATTTCCATGGCAAGTACAATAGGTACAAAGCGCATAATAACACTATTTAATAGAGCAAATTCTCAGCTACAAAACACTATTTCCCTGTGTAGTCACCACCACTAGCCAACTCACGCAGATGAGCCTATCGAGACACTCTTCATTTTGCAGTGTGACAGCTGTGCATGGCCATCTGGAACATGGCTTGTCTTTCACACTGCTGTTGCCACTGCTGAAACGCACCACTCACCTCCTCACTGTGCTCACACCCACTGTTTGGTCTCCATAAAATTCAGATGTGGATGAATGTCAGCAGCTGCCTTTTGTTCCGCATGGAAGAATTCAGTAACACACCTTTGCTTCACTCACACTTCCCTGTCAGAAACCAATTTGTCAGTGTCCCTCTGCTGCCATCTGCCACACGGCAACATGTAATGGAACATGGCTGGGAAGGCTCAGCCTCTACAACATACCACCACCTGCCTCTGTCGTGGTGGGTCAACATCGTAACACAGGAGGCATTGCTTTTAGATATTTACCTGTAAGGACTGCTCCATCAGTATCCTGTGTACACGAGAAGTGCTTAAAGAGCTTCCTGTTAGAGATCCTAACTTCTGCTGTGTGATGAAGAGGTCACAGGTACCCAGGCAGTCACACAGAAACAGCTTTTATCACTTACATGAGATGAATGTGGATGAATGCAGGACCTTGGACATGCTTATCTCTAACAGAATATGCTGATGGACTTGTGCATGAACAGCTACTACATCCTAAAATTACCTGTATAACTTCACTCTCCGTTGCCTAAGAATTAAAATTGCTTTTGCAGCTCTACACTGAAACCTCAGATGCAACACTTCCCTGTGCAAAGAACAAAACAGTGAGTATCAAAACAATACAATTAAAATGAACTGCTATTACCACACAGTTCTGTCCTGTTCCCTACATAGGCTGTGGCTAAGTCTTGCTCATCTGATTTGTTTCACCACAGCACAGGTTTGTTCTGGCAGGTTGGTCTCTGCTGCAGCGTGCTGCACTTCGCACTGCTCCCTTTCTGAACTGTGCTCCTACTACCCTGCCATGACAATTCCCCATCTCTGACCTAGACAAGGAAACTCCACCAGCTAGAAATTCACAGTTCCACAGCTGGATGTGATCCCCTTGTAGCTTCCTATACAAAGGCACAAGCATGCTGCCAGCCAAGAGGACATGGCTGCAGTACCTCCTTTGTGACTACTGCTGCTACCACAGTGCTTGGCCTTCACCGTCCAGCCACAGCCTGCCCAGAGAGCACCTTGACTACTGCCTGTGAGTGGTCTGTTGTACAAAGTCCTACTTTCACAGGTGCTGCTGTTTAGCAAAGTAGGCAGCTAGCAATCCATGGCACTGGTGTCACACCAAGCAGGCCCACACTGTGCTACTCCTTGCTGTAGAAGTGCCTGCAGCACACAGCACTCACACACATTGGCCCTCTTTTTGTTTTTAAGCCTCATGCTCAAGAAGGATTCATGTTTTATTACCCTGTAACTACAATGCTATTGGCATGACAGGATACCATGGATGCACTCAATAATAGAGCACAGCCCAGGAGGAGCCATCTGCCACAGCCCTATCACCCAGCACCCACTGCCAACCCCAAGGCTAGTCCTGGGACCCACAGATTCGTCCCACCAGCACCCTAACCAAAGCTACCCAGCAAACCCCATGTGCCATCAGTGCAGCAAAGCCTTTGCTGATTGCTCATGACAAGAGATACCTTAAAAGCGTTCTCTGCATCTGCTCTGTGATGCGGCATGTTAAGAGTGATGTGGTAGTAGCACAGATCTTAATGACAGCTCATTTCACTTAGTTCTTAATCCAATTCATGGACATCACTTCTTTCTGCTCCAAAGGGAACACAGGGGAAAAAAAAAGACACTGTAGTAATATATATGGATAGAATAGAATTACTGAATCAAAAGGCCTCTGCAAAGCATCCCGTGGAGAAAATACAAGGAAGAAAAAAAAAACAACCACAGAAAATAAGAAAAAAATAAGAAATGGGAAAAAAGCAAAGTTGTTTTTTTTTTTAATATATAAAATCCATATTCTCTTATGAGGCAGCAAGAGCCATCTTCAACAAACCAACGTCTACTGCACATTTCTTATATTCTCACTGCAGCTCTATTTTTCCACCATTAATCATTTCTCCAGTACAACCATTGTATTTATTGAGGTTTACAGAGACAAAAACAGCTGTAGGCTATACAGATTACCTGTATATCAACACATTCCCTACTGTAAACTATTTTAACCACATTATTACTACAGAGAAAACTCCCAAAACTTATATTTTGGATTTAAAAACTGTAACAAATTAAATGCCTTCTACAATTTGAAAACTTTTCCAATAAATTCCTCCCTGGACTGATTAAAAGACAGCCATTCCTGTCCAAGGATGTATCCTCTCCACTGCTAGTAACTCATAGAAGTTATCTGCTGTATAGCCTTTGTTCAGTACTCCTCTTTATATAAGGTCTTAAGACTGTCTTTTTATGTGGTCCTGCCTGTATATTCATTGTTCATATGAAGAGCACATGCACCTGGAGCTTATGGTTCAGAGTTCTCTGGATTGCAACTGCTGTACTCAGCTTATCTGACTTGCACAAATTACCTGTACCAGCACTCTCAAAGAGCCTTTCAGACATGCCAACTCAAGAAGAAAAAATTTCGTCATACAGTGAGGCAACCCTCAATCACCTACATACGAAGCATGAAAGTCAACCTCTGAAGCTGAAATGAAACTTAGGATATTATTTTCAAAATCTGAGCTTCAGAGCATATGTATATTAGCAATCCTAAAATTAAGAACAGTCGTCTATCTCTAAAGCAAATGTACAAATCTCCACAGAATTATTATATTCCACTTGCACTCAAAAAAACCTCTGTGCAGACAGGTTAACATCACAGCTAATGCTGGACTCTCACGAGTAGGGTAGGTGCTCTTCTTGAGGGCAAACCCGATGCAAAAGGGGTGTGTAAGTCTGAAGAGTGAACCAGCAGAAGAAACTGTTTCCTCTCTCAATTTACTCAGACTACAGTTCATTGCTTATGCACATCCTGTGTTCTTTTGTTTGTGAGACTATTTTTGCCAGCAAGATTCCTTGAACTTCTGAACACTTCATTTTCCTAACTACCTAAAGAGAAAGCTTATTTCCAATACCATGCAATTACTCAGCAACCACTGGCAGATCATAAATTGTTTCAGGTACCTTGCAAAGGACACAGCCCCTCAGCAATCTCCCCTTTTCAACATAAATGTTGTTGTGCTGTCCAAAGAGAGATTCAACTTAGAAGTGACTGATACTTATTCCTGTACGTTTCCAATTAAAAACCAATCCCAGTTAGCCAGCCTTAACCAAGCTACACTACTATACATTTAAACCCGCACTTACCTGTTTAATCTGATCTCAGCCATGACTAAAAGGAATTTTACAGGCACATTTAACGCACAGCTGAAAGTTAAGTAAATATACACATAGAAAATGAGATGCATACTTCTGCTGCCAAGTTACATCAAACAAGCCAAACTCCTCCCTAACCAGAAATTCCATTAATTACTACAAGTTTGAAAGGCACTCTCCTGCCTTCACCATTTCTCATTAAAGTGCCAAGAACCTTCTTGAAATACACCATTTTCTCCCCCTCTTAAAACAGAGGGAAGTTGGTACTTAATTTTACACTAAAGAATTCAGAACAAAATGAAGGGAGCAGTTAACGTGAAGTGATGTGACAGAAACAAGTTGAGATAGCAGCATTACTCACCAATGAGCAGTAACCTGTCAGAAAACACCTTCCCCTCCTTTCTACAATTTTTAATTTGGCCAGAACGTGCAATAATCCATCCTTCCCCAAAGGCAGATTTAAAATGAGATGTCTTGCCACCCTTCTACATTTGGCATGGGAACTGTTTTTCCCTTTGGGAATCATGGCCAGACTCCAGCATCTCTGAAAATATATTTTCCACCCACCCTTTTGAAGGTGTTCAGTAGCTTGAAAATTAGTTCGGGAAAAAAGAAAATCGGAAAGACAGTATTACCTACTCACTTTTCAGAGAATTAACTCAGATGTTTTGGAGAACTTTCGAAGCCCAATGGCTATTAGTCACTCCTAATACTGAGCCTTTTGCACGCTGCTGTGCAGATGCTCCCCCTTCTCTGTCCTCCAGGAGGAACTAGCAGAACAACACACACCACAGAGGGAGAAGCTGCTGGAGAATGGAGCCAGAGCCTCACGTTCATGGTGACTTGACTGCACTCTGCTATGACAACTACTAAGTCCCTGTGCTCAGATCTATCTGGCATGCACGTGACATTAGCATCTGGACTTCCACACAGATATTTGTGAAGCAACAGCGCGTACCTGGTTCCCTGCGCAGCCTTTGTTATCAAGGAAAACATGTTTTATCACTGCTGATGCATCTCTACTGACACAGCCGAGGTCCCTCATCAGCAGCCACTGCATGACAGCAAGGCAGCAAAAGATGTCAAAAAACAGGCAAAGCATGTAAAGCAGGCAGTGAAAGCTGGAACACAGTTTGCTTAAGAAACTTCTGATTTCACTCCAGAGAAAATCACATTTCCATCTCAGCCCAGGTAACGACTCCACATAAACTGTATTTATTTCAGAATTATTGGGGAAAAAATTCCTTCAGCATCACTACACGTTAAGCCCTTTCATTACTGATGTTCTCTTAACATGGGAGTTCTCCAGCCTCAAAAATCTATTCTGTATTTAGCTTTACTTTCCAACACTACCCTTCTTGTAAAGGTACTACAGGAACCTATCAAAAACAGTATAAACAATGTAAATAAAATCTATATTGACAGCACAGTATTCCAGGTGCACAACAATATCCTGGATTAAACTAAAATGAATTAGAAATCTTGAAGAACAGCTGAGGATTATGCTGGATCCAGAACTTATTTACTCATTTTCCATTTGAAAGCAAACTGCAGCAACTAAAAAAAACAGATCATGCTTCAGATACTTAATTTGCAGTGAGGCAACTCGTAACTGCTTATTCAATTATTTTGTAATTAGTTGGAGGCGCAACCATTCTCTCAAACAACACAGTTCAGTTTCTATCTACACAGCACTTTCCCTGCTACTTCTAACCACGCTTGTTTATACCACATACAGCTTAGCCATGTTTGCATTAATGCACGCTGGGAAAATCTGCAAAACCATTCTAGCACACCTCGTTGAAAGTAGCATGAAAAGGAGGAGAGGTGGGGGAAGAAGAGGTAGAGGGCAGGAGTGCACCCAGAGGCTGTATGTGCTACATAGCAGATGGGTAACACTCCTTGGCATACTGCTGAGTCTCCTGTCAGTAGGGTTGTTGGGAGAAGAGTGCTGAGAACTGCTCTGCTCTCCGCAAAAGGAAAGGGCTCACCAACTTCATTGCACAAATACAGCTTCTAGAAGGACAAAGCACGGTTAGCTATAAGGTCATTAGGCAAGGACATTGCTCCACTTACAGCAAGTTTTGCAGAAAATTCACTGCTCTCACAGCTGAAAGTTAGTTCGGGCTAAGTATTTACTGAAGGTTCTTAGTAAGAATCAGTTTACATCACTGCAGGTCTCCTCTGAGCAGGTAACAGCATCACTGCCATGATAATTCCCTCAATTAAGCAGGCAACTCATTATCCTTCAAATTTAGTAGAGAGGAATGCAACATATAAAGAAAAAGAACAGATTTCACGAGTGTACCTGTGAGACACAAGATACCCTATCACCTGGCAGGAAGATCTGGTGCTTGGGCTGCAGACAAGAACTGAGCTGCTCTCTGCAACAAGCACCGATCCCACCCAGGGCTTCACCTGGTGGTGTGGCTACAAGCTGCCACGCTGCAGGCTTAAAACAGGGAGGCAACCAGTGCACAAGGCAGCCACACTGCAACCTAGACAGGTTTTGCAGTGCTGATCAGGCCAGAAAGAGACCGCTGAAATTTGTCCCACCCAAACAAGTTTATGCATCTTTTTGTACCAAGAGAGAAGAGAATAGAAAGAGCAGGTGCTTTCCCCCTCATATTAGAGCATGCAGCAACTTGTCATAGACAGAGCAGCTGGTGCTACACCTGGGTGGGGATGGATGCGACCACACAGGTTTTACCCTCCTACCCCATGCTTTCAGAAGCAGTACTTTGACTCAGTGCCTTTCAAAAAACAAAAAAAGTTGAAGAGTGTCTTTAATTCCTATGCTAGACGTACAAAAAAGTCAGTATCCTATATTTTGATGCAACTGAAAAGGAACTAGCATCCAAAAAAAAAAATCAAGGTTTTAGAAGCATGCAAGCGTCCAATTGCTTGTATTTTCTGTACAATCAAATCAATTTTCTACCAGTACAGAATTTTTAGTTGCCTACATTGTGCCTGAGTTACAGACATTTCATCCACAGGACAAAATCAATGGATTCAATCAGATGATTTGTGGAAAACCTCCTATTCCCCTTCCACAGGAGCCTTCTAAGCAAGCCACAAAATTCACAATCTTTGTCATCAAAACTATCCACTTCAAGTTGTTGATGCTTTTGTTTAAATCCTCACAGCCCCATGACCTCCTTAAGATAAATGACTCTGTATTATTACTGAAGGAGTTAAGATTTATGCAGTCAGTAAGAATTCTGCATTTTAATCATTTGCATTTGATTTACCCCACAATTTCCAGAAAATAAACTTGAAGAGTGAGTTATTCTTGACGTAAATCCCTAGCACGGCTCTCTAAATCACGTTAGGCCTTCCCTCTGTTAATTTTTCCTGCCTCCTTTTTGAAACTACGCAACCAGCCTAATTACTTTGTTATTTAAAACTTCTCATCTTTCAAGGCTGTAAAAATAGGGAAGGCTAAACTAGTGCATAGCAGTTCCCCACAGAACACAGCATTATAAACATCAGTATAGCTTCTAAAGATCACATATATTTGTGCTTTGCTACCTTAACATTCCATAAGGAAAAAAAAATCTGTACACAGAGGTTTTGAACATTTCTACTGAAGAACCTGTACTCAGACAATAGCAGCAAAATAAGTCACTATTCAAAGTCAGTATTTGTTTGCCACATATTGTATATTCTTGCTGTGATACAGGAATAATAATAATCTGTGGGAAGCTACCATTCCAGAAATTATAGCATAAAAACAAGCTTCAGTGTTATCTGCTGGAAAGGCAGACTTGGATAGATTTGCCAACAAGTTCCTTTTTAATTTATTTTATCACTACTTTATTTATTAACTTCTAGTCTGCTGAGCAGCTCATTGTATGTTTGTTCAACTACAGGGAAAGAACCACTCAGTTTACAGCACAGCTTTATATGTAAATCAAGTTCTGTAGACACTCATCTTAGGTGTCAACAGGAAAAATCATCTTGAGAAACTTGAGACTGTTGAGGTTTTTTCATAAACTCTGAAGGAACACTGGAATTACAAAGCACACCTGGCTCACAGTAAAGCACCTTCTCCAAGCATGTGTCAAATCATGTATATTAAAGGATTTATTTGTTTTGAAATTTACTGTGGCACCTTGTGCTCCGTTCTGCACTTCTGAGCATTGTGACAATCCTAAGAAGTTTTATCCTCAGCATACAGTCAGACTTACTGCCTTCCTAGCTCTCCCAAGCACTCAGCTTGTTTCTTCTCTGTGGATACGTTTCTATTGTATTTACTTGCACTGGAGCAAATGCAAACTTTGCCACCCACACAAATCAAGATTCAAGAGCAAATTCAGAGTTGAAAATGAAGAGACATTTTGCAGCCAATGGGGGGAAAAAAAATCTTAAATCAGCCAGCTGTTGCACTAACAACATCAAGTAAAGGAATTGTGGAGCTCATTCTACCCTTTATCAATAATGCATGGCTGCGCACAGACAATTTATAGCTGTTTTCCATAACTAGGTATTGTGTAGTACTAAATTAAGTCTACAAAATTCAAGGACAGTCCACCCACACAGCTACTGTAAGCTAGCCAGGCCACTCTGAATAAACATTTTAAAGGCATAAAGTGAGTTTTATTAGCATGCCGAGCCACAGCTCTCAGTGGACAAAGCATCTCCTTTAGAAAAGCAGAAGTACATTTAGCAGAAGGCAAAATCAGTTGCTCTTATGCCTTACATATAAATAGCTTAAAAGGTTATCTACATGCAACAACTCAAAACCCTGAATTTATTTAAAACCTGAAGCAAGAATTTATTTTCAGTACTAGAAATTGACTACCAGTCACCAGAAATCCTAAGACAAGGACTGAACTGCTCAAGTCCTGATAACAAAAGAGCTAAGAAAAAGATGATTCTGACTGGTTTTGGTTACATTTAGGTAGCTCTGAAGATTAACAGATTTTTTTAATCCTTCACACATCATAAATCAGAAAAGCACACGCAGGGCTTTCATCAGCGTAAAGAACTAATTATCACACTGAAGTTTCCTCATTACATTTACAGAACCAGTAGACAAGCTGGAAGTGGGGTTCCTCAGCAGGCATCTTTAAGCAAAAAATGGTACAGCACAATCCAGTTATGTTCAGTCAGTCCTATATCTTCATTCCACAGCAGTCTCAGTGTAACTGAATTACACTACATATCTGAAACATGAGCATTAAAGCACTCTGAGCACAAGAGCTGGACAACAACAGCAAAAGGATGCTGCCACCAAGTGCACACATTCAGGTTCCATGCAGGCTCTGCTATAGTCGTCACCAGAAAGCCTCAAAGAAGCTCTTCACCTTGGATTCCTGTGCCCCGTCAGGTTCAGAGCATGGATGGCAGCTTCACCAAGGGTTTGGGTCACTGCAAGCTTCTGCAGCTGTTTCTGCTACCCATCATCTCTCTAGAAACATCAGCAAGGATATTTGGGATGTTCTTCATACAAGCAGTGATCTACTTCAGACAGGAGCCCACAGAACTCTCCACATAGCTGGTGTGGTAAGATAATGTTCCTGCCTGGAAAACTCATTGTGTGGAAGGGTGAAGAGTGTAATACAGCAGGGCTGGGCTGTGTGACTGGTTTGTGGCACACTGAGCACAGCCAAAACTATGAGCAGGAGGGATGCAAGGGACAGTACTTGAGCCACATCTGTTACCAGCTCATCATGTGGATATGTCTGGCCAAATAAGATGTCACTGAATTTGTGGGTGTGAAGAGGGAGACAACTGATCAATGACAGCTAGATTTGCAAAACTGAATTTTCTAACGCAGGTCTGTACTGTTATGTAACAAAATCTAATTTCACCTACAATAGGTATGCTTTCTCAAAACTCTCAGATCTCTGGAGCTAACCAGAGCTTCATTAATCATTGTGAAAGCGATTTAACTGCTCCAATGAGCCCAGAAAAATTCTGGAAGCCAGGAATCAGGCTTGACTAAGCTTCAATATAACCTGTGCCACAGCAACAAATGACTCCACGTTTGCTAAAGTTGTTCCTATATTGTACCCCTGTGAAGTTGCAATGTCTGCTCTCTACAGGCAGAAACCACCCTGGATTATGTTGTACCAAGATCTACTCAGGTTTGTTATTAAGTCTGTTTTCCCCATGAACAAGTTGAAATGTAAAAACCTACACTTAGCTAAGGAAAGTAGCTGCTAGATATTTTTAGTTAAACCTGCCAGAGAAAGAAACCACAAGGTTTTTGTCATTTAGTAGCTTGAGGTCCTGCTGTGAAAAACAAAACTGCTGATTTGAAGTCTGAGGATATTGGAGTGAAATAAAATACTTGTTTAAATGAAGGCTGCAAGCCCTGGCATTGAAAAATCCCAGATAATCCCAGTGAGGTAACCTTGGCTTTTAAAAGTTGATTTTATGAAGGCTGCTGTTTCTCTCCCATTATCACACATGATCGTGGCATTCAGCACAGTTCAGAGAAGCACCAAATGCCATCATTAAACAGTCTGTTTGGAGGATGCTACTTACAACTCACATATCCAGCATTACGGCTGCCATGCTAGTGTGTCAGAGCAGCAGAGCACCTGTACGGACCTGAGATGGACACTCTGCTGTCACAGCCCTGTGACAAGAGCTGAAATTGGAGGAGTCTTCTCCTTAACCATGATGTTGCATCCCATCATTCCCAAGGAGAAGCCAGGCAGTCACTGATACTTCATCCCTGTGACAGCCAGGGGATTTTTCCAGTCTTCCTGTACTCACACTCTTCCTTGGTCCGCACACCTCCTCAAAATTTCTTCCTTTCTCTCTCTGCACCTCACATACTCTCCCACATGCCCCCCCACAGCCAAGCTGTGGCTACTCATATGTCCCCACCCCACACAGGGTAGCAGGTCAGGGATGAGCAAAGCCATCCAACACATCCCCATCCCCTCTGCCCAGAAGGCTGTCCTTGGCTGTGTGTGCACCTCTCCACAGCCAGGGCATGGCAGTGGCACACAGCCAGACAGGAACTGGGACAAACCTCAGTGCAGTGACAAGTTTCCTTTTTTAGCCTTTTTTAAGGAGTTTCTTCTCCCTGCCAGCTGCAGTCCTGTAGTGGGGCCTAGAAGCAGTTGTGGGTGCTTTATGCCAGCAGAAAGTAGTTATTTGATAACAGAAAAGACTGGATTCACTTCAAGTGCCTTTCCTAAAGAAATGTAGAAGTGAGAGCCCAGAATTGGTGTGAAAGGAGCTAGCCTGAGGTCTGTCTGCCTGCACAAGACAGCACTTAAACTGCAGTGAGCTAGCTCAGACAGTGACCAGAGACATGTATTTACCCTTCAAGAGGTAAGTTCTAGATGCTCTCACCCAAACCCACAGCACACTACAGTGCACGCAGCAAAGAGGGAGACAGTAGTTCCTCAAAGTAAATAAGGAGTCAGCAATCACTCCAGAAAACAGCTAAACATGAGGGAACCCAAGGGCTCAGTAGCAAAGAGGCCCTTCACGAAGCAATTAGTTCCCTCAGCCTGGCTTACCACAAGCTTAATTCAGGCACAGCCCCTGCTTACCCAGATGTCTCTGCAGTGGAAAGATTGTGTTGTGCATATGATGTGCACAACAGAGATGGTCAAAAAGCACAGCAGCACTACCATGGAGCAGAAAATGAAGATAAGAACCTGAACATACAGGTGCAAAATACAGGCATGTGTTAATTAATGAAAGCAACAACAGTACAGCACCTCTGGTTAGAGTAGAATGGTCACTTACGTCAGCTACAGTTCTATAGTTTCATTTGTTTTTTTAGTCTTTGGTTTTTCTTACCTGTATTTTGTTGGTGAAGAACATGTCTCAACCCAACATCCCACAGGGACAGAAGACTAAATTGTTTCACTACTAGAACTTTATTAATATGTAGGTAAAGCATTAAGGCAGTCTAATGGAAAGGTATATGTATAAATAGAACTGGTCATCCAGGAAAAGATGACAAGTTATTTTCTTCACTGCATCATTTTTTAGCTTACTGAGGTGATATTTTATCCTTACAGGCAGATACTGACAGTCTGGCCCAGTGTTACACACAACACAGACACCACAACAGCATGGTTTACTTATGGAGCAAGAGATAAGACTGGGACAGTCCGTGAGCCTCCATCTTCATATTTATCATCTCTCTTTCCCCCAGCAAAAGAAGTCACATCTTACCTTAAAACACTGTAACAGAAATGCCAGCCCTCTGCTTTCCTTTAGGCCTTTCTGAACATCAGAAATAAATGCAGAAGGTTCAGCTAGTTCAATAATTCAGCATCTGACAGCACATTCAGGAACCCGAAAGTCATCCTACAAGAAGAGAAATGAAAAGCAAGTAGTCATTATACATATTGGGCAATATATCACATGCTTAAAGCTGCAAATCCCTGGTAAAGCCATGCTGCTAAACAATAACAAAATTAACCTTTCATATTTGTGACTGTTCTGTCATTTTTGGCTTCCAAGATGTAATGCACACAAGCAGTATTCTGGTTACCACACCCTAAAAAGAAAGCACACATCTTGCAAAAGACGTCACTCTGTAGTGCTTTCCCAGTTTAAATCCTCTTTGTTCAAACAGCAGTCTGTGTGAATGCACAGAAACAAAGCTTGGAGACAACAGGATACACCAGCCATGTCAGTTAGGGAAACTCAGCACTGAACAGAATGGCAACCCAGTTCTAATTTGAACTGGAAAATGCAGAAGTCCATGTGAGCTAAGCAGTAATACCGTATAATTTAGGATGTCTGCATATGAAAGACATGGAAGCATTTTATAGACTGCAGTAAAATAAGAGATGATTGTCTGCTCTGTCTCATTTCCCTGCGTGGCCTTTGTTAGAATTCTTATCTTGCAGGGATTTGCACATACTTCCAATGGCTACAGAGTAAAGACGCTTAGACTGCAGTTAACTTCATGGCTGCGCTCTTCTCTGGAATGTAGGACAGTTCTTTCCATTTCTTCCACAGCAGTTCAGATAAGATGTTCTGCCAACAAGGTTTAGACAACTTATTTCGACTTCCAACTCACTTGGCCTGTTTTAAACAAATAAAAAAAGCAAACTTCCCAAAACCAAAGGGTGCACAGAGACACCAAGGCCCCTGTTCTGGCACTGATACATACCACCATGCAATCATTCACAGGTACGGTCCAAGGCAGTTACACACCAAGGCAGTGCTTGGAGACTCACCATATGCAAATGCTGACAGTTACACAATGCTGCAATGACATCTAATAGCTACCTAGTGATGAGGCAGGAGAACAATCTCTGTCTAGTATGGCTTCAAGAGTTCTGAAGATTTTTTCACCCCCCCATGCAAATGACACTTATCCAGGTTTTAATTGCATATTTCTCTAAGGCTTTGGTATGAGAACACGAGAAACTTCTGACTCAACCTGTAAAACTACAGAACTGTAAGCTTAATGGAATACAAAATAATTTTTTCCATAAATTAATAAACTGGAACTGAAAACAAGTCCTCAAAACAGATCAGTGCATCCACATATAGACTGTTCTAATCCCACACTGTTTACAGAACAGCCTACTAAGGGAAATCATCTTCACAAGCTTAAATACTACTTATTTTTCTTCAGACACAAAAACTCGCAATCCCAACTTGCAAGACTCAATCCCAGCATTCAAGAGGTTGCAGAGGGGATGCAGAAGACCAACTGGGTTAAGTCAATGCCTTGTAGCCCAACTGAAACAAAACCAAATTGCATAGGCAGTGCTGGCAGAAATACGTAATTCATAAAGATTGTAAGGATGTGGTCTGAGAATGCAGGGAGAGATTAAGGAAGGCACAACTGGATCTGAACTCTAGTGACTGTGAGAATGAAGAACTTCCCACTGTAAGAAAACAACATGTGTGAAATCATTTAAGGAACCTGAACGCGTACAGGTTCATAGGATCTGATGAGATGCATCTGAGGGTTCTGAGGAAACTGGTGGATTAACTTGTTATGCCATTATCCCTCATGTTTCAAAAGCTGTAGTGGCCTCATGGCAGGAAAAGGAAAAATATAATCAATTTTTAATAAAGGAGAAAAAGGTAATGGAGCAGATTCTCCTGGATCCACACAGAACAAAGAAGCAATCTGTGACTGCCAACATGACTTCACCATGGACAAATACCACCTTCAGTTTCATGGCCTCCTGCAACAGGATTACAGCATTGGTGCAGAGTGGATAGAGGAAGAGCAACTAGAGTTATCTACCTGGACTTATGCAAAGCCTTTGACACTGTTCTGCGTGAGAGGCTGTGGGTACCCCAACCTAGAAGTGCTTGAGGCCAGGCTGGATGGAGCTTTGACATACCTGCTCTACAAAAAGGTGTCCCTGTCCATGGCAAAGGGTTGGAACTAGATGGTCTTTAAGGTCCCTTCCAACCCAATCAGATCTATAAATTTTAGAATTTTAAATGATGTAGCTTCATGTCTGTGAAGGTGGGAGTGTGTGTTAAGTCTGCAGGAAAACTCAAGTAGAAGATCTTCCGCATGGGAAACAAACCCTAAATGCAACATCTGCTGAAGAAAAAAAAACACAGGAATCCAAAAGCCCCAAGTGTTCCCTTAGGTAGACTTTAAAATGGTACTCAGTGTTCTTAAGTAACCCTCAGGAAGCAAAGTCCATTTGTTCTTCCCTCTAACACTTCTGCAATATGTTCAAGCACACATTCAACCATTTATGCAAAATACGAACATTTACATGCATGCTGCCTACTCATTCTAAAAACAGTTGTTATCTTTCAATAGGAGTGCATTCCAAGACTATTTAAAAATATATTCATTCACCTAATATTAGAAAAGTGTAATGCACAAGGAAACTTGACCACAGAACACAGTTACATCCTTGGAACTACATATTCATAGACAACAGGAAGCACCAGTCAGTGTGTTTCTGTATAACCTCCTATTCCCCAGTTTTGTAGAAAACAATATTACAACAGATTCCTGCAAGAGCCTCAGTTTGATACTTCAAAATTTCAGCCTTCATCTTCAAGACATTCAGTCACAGTTACACATCAAGGCTGATGTTTCAAGGGTGCAATAAAACTGTCTTTCAAATATCTGTTACCATACCCAGAGTGTTATGTGCCCACAACATGATGTCAAGATCGTTCAGATATTACTCATGAGTCAATTTTGCCTCAAAATATTTTCTCTTTGGCTGTCCTCCCACAGCCATCATATCCATATCAGGTCAATCTGTACCAGGTAGTCTGTGTAATTCAAGCTGAAGCAAGTTATGCCAACATCTGGGGAAGAACACTTAAACAGCAAAACTACATGTCAATGAAATCCAGTACTAGGACATGGCTCCAGCTTCAAGATGAACAAGTGACAACTTGGAGAATCACACCTCCCAGAGAAGCAGACTGAAAAAGAGAATCAGAAATGCTTTCAGAGATATGATTTATCACATACTTTGTCCTCTCCCATGCCAGATGGGGAAAAAAAAAGCTTCAGTTTTGCCTTTTAGCCCAAACAATCACAACAGATACAATCATTTGACTCCTACACATCCGAGCCCCACCAAAACAAAAAACGTGCTGCACACCCATTTTCCCTTAAGAACAGAATAAACCACACCTAACAGGTGTTAATCAAAACATCAAACATTAGAAAAACATTCTGACACAATGCAGATTTAAAAATATGCAATATTGCAAGCACGATTTGAATCTGTACAGAATGGATTTATGTCTCTTGTATCAAATTTTCTTCCAAACTGCCTTGCAAATGGCAATTTAAATGCAACCCAGAAAGAAAACTGACTTAACTGATTAGCACAACTGAGTGCCAAGTAGAGGCAAAGAAAAACAGAAATGAGAACTGACACAGAAAAACAACGAAGGGGAGATATTACATATACCAAGAGGAACAAGTCTGCTGATAAACTTGTCATCTTAACAGGAAGCTCTACCCCTGAGAATATTTCACATTTAAACAAAGCTGGCTACGTAACAGATTCTGCAAACTTACATAGACAACTTTTCCCAGAAAGTCTATGTATTTCACAGGCATATTCCAGCTTGACAGGTTCTCCACAGATTGGTAACACACGTGCTCAATCTTTTCTTTTCCATTTTAATATTGTTCAACACCCCTTCCCACACATACCTCCCTCCAGCAGACCTCTTGATTCTCCTACCTGAAGAGGAACTTATGCTGGTCTAAAATAACACCAGCCCCCTCAAATGCAGGGACACACCTGGATAACACATTGAGATATGCCTTAGGTGCTGTGTCAGACACTTTGGAGTCAGTTAAAGATGCACTGCATAGCACCAAATGGGTAATCATGATCTTGCTGGGGAATAAACATTTTGAAATCAGTTCACATAATCAGTCCATATTTGAAGGTAGCATTTCCCAAGTTACCTTGGAGACACTGTCTCCTATTGAATATATGTGGTATTTATGGACAGAAAGCCATCACATATCCAAAAGCAACATCGCAACATCCAGTCTTGGTATACTGCACTGGCATAAGACCTCATAATTGCTAGAGGAAATAACTAAGGCTCCATCTGCATGGCACAAAGCACCATGCTAATTAATCTTGGAGACACTAATTAATCTGGGCAGGCTGCCATGATAACACGACTAGGCTGATGCCTTGGATATCTCCCCTTGCCAACATATCATGCTTTTTGGTCAAACACACCTCCAAGCGCTGTCATTCACATGAAAGAGGAGTCTCACACCAAGGATGAGCCCCTACAGAAGGGCATTTCCCCTCAGAAGATGCCAGAAAGGTCTCAAATTTAAATAAAATCCATAGTAGACAACACCAAGCTATACATTACATTAATTCTTGCCAAACAGCAAAATAACTGTTTTGCATCATGAAGGATGTTGGGCTATTAGGAGGAAGGCCATGAGAGGGTGTATTTGTGGACAGTCTCCTTGGGCTCAGTCCTGAAGTTTCAGGGCAGCACCTCAGAGGCCAACTGTAACAATGGTGACAGACAGCAAATCCTTCAGCTACAGCCATTCACTCCACGACAATTCATGTTCTCATCTCAAGACAGAGCAAGGAGGTATGCTTGTACGTGCTCATGTGAGTGTTCACAGGCCAGTACATTCCAAATAGCAGATAAAGGAGCCACTGTAGTTGTTAGTGCATTAAAAAAACCTAGTGTTGCCAAACTCCATGGCTTTCCTTTTAATGTTATGGTGATAAAACAAGTCTTGGGCTAAAGCCAAAGCTACCTTATCTGCTATAACTGATGCCTCCTGTTGGAACAGAGATCAGCCCTTCACATACTGCAAATGGACTCTGGACTTTTTGTGACTTGTTAAAACATACCACAAGGAATAACATGCTTGGTTGCAGCTTGAAGCACTTGCTCCAAAAGGAACTGGTCTCTGAACAGCCAGAAAGCAAGCGGAAAGAGGAACATCTGGCACATAATACAACCTGCAATAGAACACAGCCAGCCCAATAGCACAGAATGGATATACAAAGGTCATTTACAGTGGCACAAAGCAAGCAGAAGTCAGAGAAGTGTTCTACTGCTAATCGGAATAAGCAGTTTCTGTGTCTGAACAGCCTATGACCTATACCTCACTTCTCAATACACACCTAAAACCAGACTTCTCCTGGCCAGACATGAGTCCAGGACTGGAAGGATGGCCTCTCTCAAACCAAGCATACCTTCTGCAAAGCACAGCCCATGAATTTATGCATGAGTTACTTTAGCAACAGGACTCATATTGCTGGTAAATGGGATACACAAGCTAGAACCTGGAGGGCAGGACTGGCTACTCACATTTCAATTAGTTTGCACAGGTAGAGGTCTAAGTGCCTGAAAGGACAGCTTCACCTTGGTCCTTGGTTTGCACTGCATGCAAATGAAACCTTCCAGACCCATGGAGAAAGTGACAGTTTGAACAAGCAGGCTGTTCAGCAAAAGCACAGGCACAACTGTTAGTCTCAAGTGCCCTGCTTTCCTACAGCATGGGATCACATAAGCCATATCAAACTTTTGAGCTCTCTGCTCTCATCAGACAGGACGAGCACTCAAAACCACCAGGTCTAGCACTGTCAAATACCAACCCTACGCTACTGGAAAAATCATCGTTGGGAAATGCATAATCGTTAGTTTACTAGAAATTAAATAACATAATAACATAATAAATACGTGTTAGAGTAGCACTTCTCACATTTGGACACAAAGTGCATCAGCTAATGAAAAACTGAAGGATGTCAAAAAAACCTTTGCTACATGATCACTCTCAAAAAGGGTAAGCTTTCTCTCCACAGGCATTTAATGCATATGTATGACAGAGACAACAGAAAAGCTGTCTCTTTCAAAAGATCTAGTTTTTCCATTTTTGTTTTTTCTTTTTTCCAATCCAAAGGCTGAGAATTTGCAGACGATATGCAGTAACACTTTACCAAAGTGTTAGGTCTTTGCTGGTCTCTAACCAACAAAACTAGTCCAGATTAAGTAGTACAACCGACATGAATAGATGTGCTGAGACTTAATACCCTTAGCTGACATTTCAGATCAAGCTGACTTGCTGCTCACCATATCCTCAGACCAGATCATGTCCTGCTACAAGCACCTTACCCAGGTAAAAAGCAGAATTCATCTTGGACTTTCTGAAGTGTTATCTTCACTTGACAAGAAAAACAGTTTGAGACACAACTAGTACTCTAGGGGAGATTTTCAGCTGGTAATCTCAGCTTTAACCAGACAAAAAGATAACTTCTGGAAAGACTCATCACAAGTATCCACTCACTAACAAATAAGACTGCTGTCACAGACAACAGTTCACTGACATTGCTTAGAGCTCACCCAGTGCTTTTCTTCTACCTATCTGCAGGGAAGTCACTGTTCAGAGAGACCTGGACAGGCTGGAGAAATGGGCCCATGTGAACCTAATGAGGTTCAAGAAGGCCAAGCACAGGGTGTTTCACCTGGGCCAGGGCAATCCCATATATTTATACATACTGGGGGAAGAACTTGAGAGCAGCCCTCCAGGGAAGGACTTGAGGGTCCTGGTGGATGAGAAACTGGACATGAGCCAGCAGTGTACGCTTGCAGCCCAGAAGGCCAACTGTGTTCTGGGCTGCATTAAAAAAGGGGTGGCCAGCAGGGAGAGGGAGGTGATCTCAGCTCTTGTGAGGCCCTATGTGGAGTACTGCATCCAGGCCTGGGGCCCCTAGTACAGAAGGATGTGGAGCTCTTGGAGCGGGTCCAGAGGAGGGCCACTAAGATGATCAGAGGGCTGGAGCACCTCTCCTGTGACGAAAGGTTGAGGGAACTGGGCTTGTTTAGCTTGGAGAAGAGAAGGCTCCAGGGAGACCTCATTGTGACCTTCCAATACCTGAAGGAAGCATTCAGTGGAACAGATTGCCCAAGGAGGTTGTAGATGCCCCATCCTGGGAGGCATTCAAGGCCAGGCTGGATGTGGCTCTGGGCAGCCTGGTCTAGTGGCTGGCAACCTTGCCCACAGCAGAGGGGTTCAACTAGATGATCTTTGAGGTCCTTTTCAACACAGGCCATTCATAAACTGTTCCCCTCCAACTGAACTCCCGTATCTTGAGAGTAAGAGGGAATTCAAGATACAGATGTTTTTTCCCCTTTTCACCCTTCCCCCTTCCCTTGCTGCAGGGGGACTGAATTCTCTGTTCTCTGTCCAAATGACTTCACTAGCAAAAGTCAGATGGCCCGGATTTAGAAGTGTAACATCTTCTGTGGCTCTACAGCAAAATGGATTTTACAAAGCCGGTTTAGTCATTAGGCCAGGAATGGAGGGAAGAAGGGGTGTCACAACTGAAACAAGTTGTCCAGAAATGGTTCAAGAAATAAGTTAAACTAAGATGACAAGATGAGCTTGACTTAATCTGTCTAAGCATCTACGCACTAGTTACATCCTTTTTTTTTTTTTAAACAGCCTTTATCTAGTTATATCCTTTGCTTTTCCACATTACCATATTACCATATCATTAAACTACTCTGACAAGCAAGGAAGTACCTATTAAACCTGGTTTTGCTTCCTTGATCAGAGATTAGGAAAGGGTGTGAAGGTCATCCTTTTGTCCTTAAGTGAAAAAGAACTGGGAGGGTGGAGAATGAAACTGAATGGGGCTATAAAACATCATGCTTGGTCAATTACTACATGCAGGTGGGACACAGGTGCAGGGAGACAGGCTGCTCCTGATGACAGGGGTTTTGCAGCCCACCTGCATAACCCCTGATCAGAGCTGGTCAAACAGAAGGGGAGGGGAAAGACTTTGTCAGCTTCCAGGTATAAAGATGCTTCAGTAAGCAATCTTAACAGTCATAATGAAGAGACAATTGCCATTATCTCCAGAAATAACAGCTCAAGCTCTTGTAAACATAATGGGCCCCAAACCTGTTAATTGTTGGACTTTAAGCAACACAAGTAAGCCTGTGTAAAAACTGCTCTTCCTTTGTGGTGTTTTCTCATATCCAGGAGAAATGAGAACACTTCCCAGCTGTCAGATATAACCACGTATATTCATGGGTGTAACAAAGCTGCAGCTAAAAACAAAACATACATAAAGCAGTTAATGTGCATTAACTACTCCAAAAACTTGTACAGTAGGGAATCCATGTTACTTGCACGCGTCTCCACATCCAGCCCCCAAGGCTGAAGCTCCCCTTTGCCTTGGGCCTGGCAACATCCTGAGGCTTCAAGCTGGCAGGAAAAGACAACAGGACTAATGTCTCCCTCTGGCATTAAAGTAAACCTCAGCCAAGTCGCTCTGCCTTTCCATACTTGTTTTCCCCAGGTATTGTGGCATTTTTCCAGCAGATCTTACCACCATCTTCTTAGTGATACGCCAAAGCATATATTCCTAGCAGATGGTATTTTTAGAAGGGCCACTGTAAAATGATCTCAAATCAAGCACTTTTAGGAAAAATCCCTCAGCACCCATCATACACACACTTCTGTTACATCTCAGAGAAACATCTGACATCAAACCAAGATGCAAGTGAGTATGCCATATTTTCAGCTTAATTCTTTGAAGACAAAGAATTGGTGAACCCCCTGAGCTGCACAGCAGCTAATCTGCAGAAGTATGAACAATTATACAACACTGAGGGCTCCTGCCATGGCAATGCTGCTTCTCTTGTGCAAAAGGAAATAAAAGAAAGAAGACAGCTGTCTCATGAGATGTTCTGAATCAGTGTCTTGAGTAAGAAAAGCTAAGACCAAACTCATTCTGCATTTATTATTTGTGGAGAAAACTAATCCAGACTAACAACTGCATGTATCACATTATAGGTAAGTTGAGTTTCCCAGTAAGGGGTTGTAGACCAAAAAAAGGGGGCATTCTTACATACTTGGTGACCAGAAGCAGTAAGCAAACAAATGCACAGCTTTTGAAGGAATAGACAGATTATTCTCCAAAGTCACACCACTGGCTCTTAAAAAAAAAAAAAGTTTTCCCCAACTGCATTTCAAGGAAAATTTGACATTTCAGTGAGACATTTGAGTGCATCCCTCAGAAATTAAGCATGAGAGCAAGTCGCTACTCTTAGTCCTAACAGAAGGTAAAAAGAACAGCAATAGGAAGACATGCAGCACCAGTCTGGATGCTCTTATGAAACTGTTATCATGTCTAGCATGCTCAGCAATGCCACAGATCAGAAACTGTTCAAAAATAAGGTCAGCATAAGTCTCAATACTCTTGTATTTTTCATGAAAAAATAAAATAGGGAGACCACCACCACAATAACACTACACACTGGATTTGCAGGCTCCAAGCACTGGGGGCTGTGGTCTAATACTACCTAACCTCTTGAACTAGATAGGAGGAGGAAGGGAACATGTACACAAACTGATTTTAACACACGCTTCCCTCGAGCAGCCAGTAGGAGTAACGCAAAGCTGAAGAAATCCTCTCTATGCACACAGTCCACACAACACAGAGGTGACAGAGCAAGGCAGCCCCAACCCGCTCTCCCTGGAAAGCTGTACTTTTACTGCAGCCAGCAGAGCTGGAGGAGGGAGAGGGCAGGGGAAGAGAAGAGGCAGTGCAGAGCTTTGCAGTGCTGCTTACTGTGCCAGGGTGCTGCGGATGGAAAGCAACATACCATGATGGCTGTGCACCGGCTCCTGCCCCACTGGCTGCTCTGCAGGGGGCTGTGCACAGTCTGGTCCCCACAGATGACTGCTGAGAGTTTCTCACACACGCGGACACGCACAGTTTGCAATACCTCCACTGATAACGTACAGCCATTCATACATAAGCCACTCCATGCCACAAGCACGTTTGCATTTAGTTATAATTACGCAGCCTGTTAGATTGCAGCACTTAAACCTACTCAGCAATACAAAACCCATCAGTTCTCACTACTACACCAAAAAAAAAAAAAAGAAAAACAACTGAACTCACGGGGTCGTTTATCCACCATTTCCCTTGAGCACACGGTGCATCACTGAACTGCAACGCCTGAAAACAGTAACTTGACCTCTCCGGGAAGGTGGGCGGTATTATACAAGCTGAAACATTAGAAACATGCATAATTACGCTGGATATTTGCTACACATTCTTTCATCCGTGAACAAAATATGAATGGAAAAGTCACACTGACACTCCAGGCGTAGATGATGATGTCCAAACCAAACCACCAATTAGGAAGATCTTCCATGAGGCCCTGCAAGAACAGAAGTTTTCAGAGCAGAAGTTTCCCCTGGACTTTCGCAGCGTGCCTGTCACGACACCAGCACCTCCAGCACGGAGCAGGGCTCTGCAGCTCCCCGGCCCAACGACAGCTCAGCCCGCCGCTTTGTTCCTCACTGACCACGGGCACGCGTTGGTACAGTGCCAGCAGGGACGCCTGCCAGGACGCCGCCCATCCTCTCACCAGTCATCCACCCCCTTCCTGCACGGTGCCATCTCTCCCACACACCTTTGCCTCTTCCTCAGCGCAGCCGTGTGCAGGAAGCCTTCCTCTCCCTTCTAGGAAAGCAGCGTTTACTTTTGAGTTTAGGGTGGCAGAACCAGAAGGCTGAGTGCTGCAAACTCGTAGCTGCAGTCAGAGCCCAGGGAAATGCATGCCCTCCCGATTTTTACAAGTATCTCACAGAACACAACACGTTTTTTTTCCTTAACAGGGAGAACACACAGAGTTCTCCTGCCACATTAAGTCTTCCTACCCCTCCAACTCGAGGCTTTGCCATGCTCCTGGACAAGGGTGATGCAGCAACACCTACAGCTGCCGTGATCTCAGTTCACCTCCGTTACTTCAGTAACATCCACGTATTGTTGACCTGAGCAGCTCACTCACTCATCCTCTTCCCACAAAGGAGGCTGTGTTCTTAATTCAGCCCATCCTGGGAATGAAATACAAGTGTGGTACACACAGTATTTGTTTCAGCTAATTCCCCATGCTCTATGTGCAACACGTACTTGTGGAGCACCAGTTCAGCAGAGAGAGACGAATTATTCTGGAACGATTTGTTTGTATTTCAAACAGCCCAACTCTTTCTTCCTTTTTTTGTTTGTAGACTTCCAAAGCTTTTGAAGGTCACAGCAATGCACATATTGAACTGCCTCTCAAGGTCTCAGAGTCAGCTCTGGATACAAATCGCAGTTTCCAAGACATACATTTTCCCTGTATGCAGGGCAAGCATAGCTGTCAGGAAACATGAGTTGCCACAGTGACCACATAAAAGTAAAAACTACTTAAAAAAAAAAACCTCATTTCACATGTACCTGAAAATGCCAGATAAGACTGTCAAGCTATCTTAAACTGGGGACTCTTTTTTTCCTTAGTCTTTGCAATGAGTGGTTTGTTCAGAGGTTAAACCATAAACTTTTTTTCTTCTTTTTACAGACTTCTGAAAACTACAGGGAACTTTATTTTGTCATTTCTCACCTTCCTTCTAATGGCTTAATCAGTTAAAAGAGGACTGAGCAGCCTTCCTAAGCCTCACCTAGATTATCTGTTCAAAGTGTCTGAGCCATACGATGGTTTTTGTAGCCAAAAGAAACAATCAGCACCTACAGCACAGAAATCCCTACAGAGCAAAGGCCCAAGCTTACAACAAGCCCCGGTTGGAATCATTTCATCGCCACTACCAACAGGAATTTCTACAGCCTTTTTCAATATTTGCTTTTCAAGTAAATACTAGAGAAGGGAAAGTCAATACTGTAGTTTTAAGATTCCAGTTTAGAAGTGGTTTGATAACAACTTCTTCAAGACATCCTGCCAGGAAGGAGTAGTTGGAACACAGAACTAATTTGGGCTTGTCAGTTACACTCCTTCTCCTGTGCTGTTCACAAAGCCCAGACAAATAGCTTATCCATGGACAGACCTGGGGGCCTTACACAAATATTTCATATTCCACTGCAAGCTTAGGCACATTACATAAACATCTGGAGAACCCACTAAAAATGTGAACACCTCCCCCTTAGCCCTGCAGTATGTGTCTTCATGACACTGTTTCATAAACCACTCCCTGAGAGAAAGAAAACAGGATTATAGAAGGCATCCATCCAACAGTGCTGTAATCTATAGCCTATCTATACATACACCAGGGCTGGGGAGAAAAGGGGGAGGGGGGGGCTCAGGTGCACAAACAAACTCTTCCAAACCTCCTTATCAGTGCTTCACTTCTAAGAGGAAGAAAGAGCCTTATATCATTAGTAAGAGACTGTTTCCAGAAGGGTACAGACAACTGCTATGGGGGAAGCAGCAGCAAGAACCACCTACGTACATCTCCCTAGAGGTACAGTCCTGTTTGGAAGTGTGCTGAGCATGCAGAACCTAAGACAGTGTTGAAGTCATTCTGGTGTACACCTCCACAGAGGCTTTTGGGAGCTCTGAAAGCCACAGTATCTGCATGCAACAACTGCAGCTCTGAAGTCCTCTGCTGTGTATGCCAGGGTCCATAATTAACGAATTAAAAGTTGCTCAAAAGGCAGCAGATACTTTGATACCACAGCTCACAGCACATCTGGATTTAATCCAAGAGCTACTTGCTGCAAGCTATAAGCTTACAGCCCTCCCTAGAAGAACATCCCAAAGCCCTAGAACAGCAACATCAGCATCTTCAGCCTCATCTGCTACAGTGCCTGCAGAATCACAGCTACTGCCCACCAGCTAAGCATGGTTCTTCACATTTTCAAACCTGCAGGGAAGCTGTACGTTACTGCATGCTTCAGCAACTGCTTAACAGATGCACTTTGATTACCTCACAACATACCCTCTACAGAACAAATGAGATGAGCTTTCTCTGCAATGCTGCTGAACAGGAGAGCACCGAACCTGCTGGTGACACAAAGCAGTAGCAAACAGCCAGCTAACAGGACAAGCCACCATTCACATTTTACTGCAGTGAGTAATATGCATGTGTTTTAAAAATACATGAAATCAATGCATAGATTAAACATGAAAGACACTGTCCTCAAGAGCGAGATGCTCTGCGATCATGTTTCAAAGCAATGCAGTATCCTTCAGTTAATCTTTTGGGAAAACCATCCTGGATAGCCCGCTGTGATGTGATTAACACAGGAATTCAGGCCTCTCCGTTGTGACCTTACAAAGAAACCTCGGGGGTCAAGAAAAGCAGCTTATATCAGCATTGTAGCAAAACACATACATCTGAACTATCAACATAAGCCTTCAGTAACAACAGGACCAACAAGTTTCCAGGGGGACCAAGCCAGGGGACATTCACATACTCTAAGAGGGACACAAAACATCTACACAGCTGTTAATGAAAAGCTGTTCTAAAAGGCAGTTGTGGAAATCCCATTTTTGCTAGACAGAAAGACTTGATTCTAAACTTTCCATGTTCTGTCCTCAACAAATACCCGTGCCCTATAAAAACAGTAACAAGAAACAAAGGAGTGCTTTCTTAAAGTAACTGTTAGTGAACAGAATGAAGCAGAGAGACTATCTCTAGTGCCAACAGTCAAGTGGTAGGGAGAGAGGGAGGGAGGAGTAGGGGGAGATGTGTTTTATTGTTGTTTTAGGTCCATCTGTACTCCTTCCCTTCTTCTTCAGGCACATTACAGCAAATCCTTGGATATCCCTGATATATGCAAACTGAACTGAAGCCTGGCAGCAGTAATGCTACTTCTTGCCCTTGATACTGAGGTGGTCATGCCATCCCCCAGCAGTGACCCACAGGGACTGCAGGGGGAAAGCAGAGAAGTCAGGGTGTGACTGCCATTGCTGTGCTCTGCAAAAGCCCTGAGCCCCAGAAGGACAGCAGGTGAAAATTTAGACTGAAGCCCAATGAGCCTGCTTGGTATAAATAGCCTCAGGGTGGCTAACATCAGGCCATGAAAAGAGATTATCAGATGAGGTTTTTTCTCCTCATTCTTACTCCTTGCAACTTGAGAAGCGTGAAAGAGGACACCCGCTAGCAAGAAGGCTAATTAATTCCTCCTCACCCCAGTGATGCAAAGTGCAAAGCTTCTGGTTGCAGACTCTGTGCCGATCTAGGAACGAGCACTTGATAACACTGCAAGTTCAGAGGCTTGACTTATTTGCGTCCTCTGATGCTGTTCTTCCAAATATTTGACAAGAATCATTCCCACCACCAGCTGCAAGAAAAGATGAGAGAAAAGCAGCATCACTCTTGGCTATTGCTTTTGAAGCAGGTTAATTTTCAGAGAACTGACCTCTGTCACGGACATTTTGATTAGGGGGTCAGTCAGCACAACAGAGATGCTTTTAAGAGGATGACTATGTGAGGAAGAGCCCTTGCATTAACTTTTAGATGAGCAGGTTTCCCTGAAATAAGCAGCCTCTAGACAGGTTGCAGGAGGGAGAAAGGCCTTGCAGTCAAGGGCAGAACCCACACACTAATTGCAGGTGCACCGCACTGCAAGACACAGGCAGCTAAAGCAGTCAGAAGCAAGGGAGAGATGGCTCTGTAGTCGTAGGTGCCTGGTTAACAGAAGTCCATGAAGTCTAGAACTAGCAGCAGGACAAGAGATGAGAAGAAATAATGGAAGAAGACCAGCAGGCCCCACAAAGCGTTCAGCCCACAGGAACACAGAGAATCCCAAGCCAACTGCAACTGGCAGCAGCCTGTTTGCCCAGCACAGCTGCTCTGCAAGCACAACACCAACAAGAAAAGCCCCAGCAGCAGGAGCTAACTCCTGGCTGTCACAGGCATATACTGCCCTAGGCTGAGCAGCACCTGAAACTCTGAAGAACAAATCTACCTGCAAGAACACACACTGAAATCCAAATAAGGTTCACAGTTCTCACTCTATTTGCGACTGCTGTTCCCCCGTTTGGCAAGGACACAATGAGGCATGCAGTTGTCCAAATTTATTCTAGGATTTCAGATGAGGCAGGCCAACCTATAAACTCAGAGCAGCTCTAGTCCCACCATCCATTTCTGGTTGTTCAAGCACTCTCAGCACAGTTTCCCTTTTACTACCTGTTTAGCTCAAAGTGAAAGGGGAGAAGAGAGATCCCTCTCTTCACATCGCTTGGGTCAAAGCAGTCAGCAGGACAGCTGGACAAACAATCACAATGCAAAGGGCTTTACTACATGGAATCACACTGGGCATGCAGCAGATGTGCAGCCTGGCCAGCTGTGTTTTCTCGCATCAGCTTTCTATCCTTTTGTCCCTCTCCTCAAACGGCTTTTCTTCCCTCCCACCCAAGCAGTCTCAGACACATTCTTTCCCTGAGAAAAGGACGGCAGTTTCTGGCCTTACCACCAAACACAAGCTTCAATGAAATCAGAGAAGCAAAAATGTTTTGCTCTGTTTGAATCTGAAGACACCTGCAGTTCAACCTCAGGTGTGCTATTCAGAGCTAACAGAAGAAGAATGGAAGTGTCAGGAACAGATGTTCTCTTAAATCACACCAGATTTTGCTCTGGGCAAATGAAGGGATTATATAAGTGTAAATATGCACTTTTTTTTTTTTTTGAGCTGAGACCATCTACTGAGGATGCTCTGCTGTAGTATAATCGGTTCCCATGGACAAGACCCTCTCCGTGCACGTAACCTGGAAGAGGATGGCCAGGACAGCCAGAGGAACATGAAGACAGGCTGGACTACTGCTGGTGGCTGGGAGGCAGTCTGAGTGAGAAAAAATTATGCAACCATCCTCATGATGATTACTGAACATTTCACTGCAGCGCTATCAGATCTGAAGCAGGGGACAGAAAAGAAGAGAAGGTGAAAAGGCGAAGCCCTTTCTTCCCTGATAAGCCTTGTTCCTTCTCAAGAGCAACAGATGCCATAAATCACCTTTTTTTTTTTTTTGAGGGTAAGATCAAGGGCGAGTCCTTCTCCACTTGGGATAAACACATTCTTTTGTCTTACACAGCGTACATCATTACTTGGCATCACAAGCTGTTGCAGGATGACTCGTTTCGTTACTGATTAACAGCTCTGTATCAGCTCCCTGCTCTTATCTTGGGGCATCCTGACACCACCCCCTTCTTACAGCTTTGCCCTCGGACACATCATACAGAAACCACTTCAGAGCTCAGAGCTTACCAGGTACCAGCAATCCTACTGCCTCCACCCCGCAGACCCCACAGCACCAGCCTTCCATACCCCAGAGGCTCTGCAGGTGAGATCAGCCGTGCCAACATCACTGCAACTTGTGGGGAAATCAGAGATCACTCCTTATCAGCAGCACTGGC